>NW_026571133.1:43425905-43468405 GCF_026225935.1 Boleophthalmus pectinirostris | reverse complement strand
ATTATAATATTTATTAAATAGTGTAATATATGACCTTTTAATTAACTGATGTACTGGCACAGTAATTGTCCCTGGGTAATGGGGAGTTTCCGATCGGGAGGTTCTCTCAGACAAGTCAAGCTTCTTATTTTTATGATAAACTAATTTGACAGTGTTTATTTAGACTCATGATTTTTCATATGTTTCAGACCCTGTTGTGTGCTCTCCCATTGCCGTGGTAACAGGATGTCAGTCTGCGCCTAGCACTCTCATCCCTAACTGTCGGCCTGTTGCAGCTTGATATCCATGGCAACAGGATGCATGTCTTTCCTCATTGCTCTGTGTAGTCATATTCACAATAGGACACTTAGATGAAAGGGAGCATGTGATTAATATTAGGGTAAATCAACACGTACAAGCTTTTCTCTGTGCCTCTATTATAAAGTTGTTTTCTTCCTTGGTGTAAAAGTGTACTGACGTTTGTGGTTGTCTGAACAGATGCAAAGCAGGGTTGTCAAAAGTATAAAAAATCTGATGTTAATCTATATTAAAACTATTATCGAAACTAAATATTCATTTCAGCACATATCAATACTAAACAAGTCACATTCGCACGACAGAAATGAACCTTTCCTGTATAGCTTTACAATAGCTTTACAATGAACATTTGTGGCCGAAACAGAATAAAAATTAAACACTTGGCTGGATAATGAAACCGAAATTGAATATCAAATGTGGTTGCTAATTTTTTCACTGTTTTTTTAAATATTGCATAAATAGCCTAGAATACATTTTTAGACATGTTTTAAAAGAAAGTAAATCTTTATTTAATATTCTTTAAATATTCCCATACCCTTTCCAGTATACCAGTAAGTTTTTCATTATTTTAGGCCAGGCCTTCAAATTATTTTTGCAATATTTGGCTGAATATATTCATTTACTGAATATTTACTTTAATATAATATACTTTAGAATCATGTTGACCTGTATCGGAACAAGTATAGGACCACATATAATAGTATATGCCCATGGACCACTATGGAAGCTGCCACTATGGATGACTGAAGGATTACACAAATATGAGACCATATGGCAATACTTAAGAAAGAGCTAAAAAACTATTATATGATCATTGTTGTAAGTAAGTCTTTATTTATATAATGCTTTTCACAGACATTTTTTGTCCCCAAAGACACTTTACAGAGCATTATTCAGCATTATTCATTCACTCAGGCCTGGGCAACCCGGGGATCGAAACCAGAACCTTCTTGCTGTGAGGCATAAGTGCTAGCCACTCAGCCACCGTGCCACCAATTGCAATTGGTACTGAGTATTTATTGAATCTATTCCTTAGCACTGAAATTCAATTTGAAAATTTGTATTATGACTAGGACCCGACCGATATGGCTTTTGTTGCAGCCGATATGATACCCATAAAATGGGAGTTTGAGCTGCCAATAGCCGATATAATCACCGATATATTTTGTGATGTAAAAATTCACTGTAAATCTTGAATTGTTTAAAAAACGTAGGTTTGGCTCTGGTGGATTTTAAACTGGGTTTATTTAGGCAACATTTATTGTTATTCTGCCTCTCCATCCATCCATTTTCTTCCGCTTATCTGGGGCCGGGTTGCGGGGGCTGCAGTCTAAGCAGCGACTCCCAGACTTCCTTCACCCTAGACACATCCTCCAGCTCCTCCGGGGGAACCCCGAGGTGTTCCCAGGCCAGCCCAGAGACATAGACCCCCAGCGTGTCCTGGGTCTTCCCAGTTGACAGCTCTGCCCCTCTCTTCACCCGAGTGTCCAAGACACGCGGCCGGAGGTCAGATGACACGACTACTAAGTCGATCATCGGCCTCCAGCCTAGGGTGTCCTGGTGCCACGTGCACTTATGGACACCCTTGAGCTCGAACATGGTGTTTGTTATGGACAAACTATGACTAGCACAGAAGTCCAGTAACAAAACACCGCTCGGGTTCAGATCAGGGAGGCCTCCCAGTCACCCCTCTCCCAGTGTCACTGTTGTTGCCCACATGGGCGTTGAAGTCCCCCAGTAGAACAACGGAGTCCCCAGTCTGTGCACGGTCCAGTAACAAGGACTCCAAGAAGGCCGGGTACTCTGCACTGCTGTTCGGCCCGTAGGCCGACACCACAGTGAGAGACCTGTCCCTGACCCGAAGGCGCAGGGACGCGACCCTCTCGTTCACCGGGGTGAACTCCAACACACAGCGGCTGAGCTGTGGGGCAATGAGCAGGCCCACACCAGCCCGCCGCCGCTCCCTGCGGCCAACGCCAGAGAAATAGAGAGTCCAGCCCCTCTCAAGGAGTTGGGTTCCAGAGCCCAAAACTGTGCGTGGAGGTGAGACCGACTGTTTCTAGTTGGTAGCACTCAACCTCCCGCACAAGCTCAGGCCCCCCCCCCAGCGAGGTGACATTCCATGTCCCCAGAGCTAGTCTCCATTTCCAGAGATCCGGTTGCCGAGGTCTACGCCTTCGACCGCTGCCCAGATCTCCTTGCCCATATAGATCCTCTCACAGGTGGTGGGCCCACGGAAGGGCGGCCCCACGTCACTCCTTCGGGCTGTGCCCAGCCGGGCCCCATGAGGGAAGGCCCGGCCACCAGACGCTTGCGGTCTAACTCCCACCCCAGGCTTGGCTCCAGGATGGGGCCCTGGTGACGCCAATCCAGGCGACATAACTGGCTTCATTGGTACACTCATCATACAGGACTTCTGAACCGTTTTTCATCTGACCCATCCCCCTGGACCTATTTGCCTTGGGTGACCCTACCAGGGGCATGAAGCCCCCGACAACAGAGCTCCCGGGATCATTTGGGCACTCAAACCCCTCCACCACGATAAGATGACGGTTCAAGGAGGGGATTTTAAATTGGGTTTATTTAGGCAACATTTATTGTTATTCTGCCTCTTTATGTCATATTTACAGACAGTAGGTCAGCCTAATGGCATTTTTGCATCACATTCTAGCAGCTAGTGATGGGTATTCCAGTTCTTTTTAGAGAACCGGCCCTTTTGACTCGGCTGACTAAAAGCAGCTGGCTCTTTTGGCTCCCAAGCGGCTCTTCAGGTTGTTTTGTTGCAAGCAGGACTAAACCAGAACTGAACCAGGTCTAAACCAAGACTGAAAAAGGACTAAACCAGGACTAAAACAGATCTAAACCATGTGTAAAACAGGACTAAACCAGAACTGAACCAGGACTGAGTGTCAGAACTCTGTCTCTCTCCCTCTCTTTTCCTCTCTCGAGCCCAAGATTTGTCCTGGTTTATTTATTTTATGCTGAACAACAGTTCACGACTGACCCATCACTACTAGCTAGTAAAGAAACTACCGCTATTAGCCTTTAGTCGTAAATGCTGCGCGCCGCAGTAATTAATTATATGCACTAATTTCATCATTCACACGTCTATTCACAGCTCATTTTACATGTCAGTGCAGGTCCAGTAACAAATATACGAACAATACAGTCACTTTACAATAGTCCAATAGAAAACAGTCTGTTTATGTGCGGGAGCTACAGCAGCTAATCGCTAACTAAAACTAGTTTCAAAGTCAACACATTTCCAACACTCAGCCTCACACAGGCTCCTCCTCCTCACATCACAAGTCTGCACTAATAAATATCCTTTTAATCCAGACTCAAACCAATTGTTCATAAAAAGAATATAATCTCAGTTTTTGGATCTGTGTGTGCGAGTGTAAACAAACACACGTGAGTGACGTCACTCTGTGGTGTGTTCAGGGACAGTACGACACACACACAGACAAATGACTCCGCAGATAAATACTGATGTGGAGCCACATATTAGGACATTTATCTGTCTGTAAATTGGATTAAATGAACAGAATGTAGAGAGTCTAAGATTTATAATGACGCATGCCCATGTGAAATACCTTCTTTGTAGCTTCCTTCACTTTCTTTGTGTCCTCTGTCTTCACCTCCTTACTTATTTTCCTTCCTCCCTTCTTTTTCCTACTTCCTTGTTGCCCTTTTCCTTTCTTACCTCCTCGCCTATTGCTTGCCTCCTCCCTCCTTTCTTGCATCCTTTCCTTGCCTCCTACCCTTTTGCTAGCAGTGTAGTGTAATTGAGCCCCTGATGCCTGCTCTTATCAAGGTCAGTACACATGGGTACTTCCTTTCCTCTCTCCTCACTCCTTCCTTATTTCATTTTCTTCTACCCATCTTTGGACCTTCCTCACTGCCCAACCCACAGGAAGTCTGAGCTGTGCATAAAAAGATGGAAAAGCATATTTCAGTTATTGGAATGTCCAGGGCCAACCGGGGACTACTGACCCACCACATATTTCCAACCCTTTAAAGTTCCTATCAGTCGAAATAGTCTGGCCCAGCAGATAACTCATCCAGACCTATGGGGCTGGTGTAAAATCTTTCAAAGGGATAAATTAGGCTCATAACAATAGCTGCTTTCTTTGCTACATTAAAGGAAGTGTATGTATGATTTTTATTTAACAAACTATACTATAAACTGTAAATTTTTGACAGTTTATAGTATAGATTGTTCTCAAGACGATTATCCAACCAATGCTGAAATCCAGTTGATTTAAACATAGAAGGACTCTCTCAGTGCTAGTGCAGCCTCTCCAGCTAAGTGAGTGAATTCTGGAGATTCTGAGCTTTCAAATGAGGGGTGGCCTTTTATTGTGGAGTGGACTGATCGACTGATCAGTGAAATCAATATTTGTGATTATAAGTCATAATATAAAAATAATTGTGACCGTTCTATAGCCTAGTTTTCTTAAAGCTGGCCAAAAAGAAAGGTGGTCTATTAGACAATATGAATGAATGTGATGCCCCTCCTTGAACCATCACCTTATCGTGGTGGAGGGGTTTGAGTGCCCGAATGATCCTGGGAGCTCTGTTGTCGGGGGCTTCATGCCCCTGGTAGGGTCACCCAAGGCAAACAGGTCCGGGGGGACGGGTCAGACGAAGAACGGTTCAGAAGTCCCATATGATGATGTCCACTCAGAGGCCAGTTACGTCGCCCGGATTGGCGTCACCGGGGCCTCACCCTGGAGCCAGTCCTGGGGTGGGTGCTCGTCAGCGAGCGCCTGGTGGCTGGGCCTTCCCCCACGGGGCCCGGCCGGGCTCAGCCCGAAGGAGCGACGTGAGGCCGTCCTCACGTGGGCCCACCACCCGCGGGAGGATCCATATGGGGCCGGTGCAGAGAGATCTGGGCGCCAGTCGATGGCGGGGGCCTCAGCGACTGGATCTCCGGACATGGAGACTAGCTCTGGGGACATGGAATGTCACCTCGCTGGGGGGGAAGGAGCCTGAGCTTGTGCGGGAGGTTGAGCGTTACCGACTAGATATAGTCGGCCTCACCTCCACGCACAGTTTTGGGCTCTGGAACCCAACTCCTTGAGAGGGGCTGGACTCTCCATTTCTCTGGCGTTGGCCGCGGGGAGCGGCGGCGGGCTGGTGTGGGCCTGCTCATCACCCCACAGCTCTGCCGCTGTGTGTTGGAATTCACCCCGGTGAAGGAGAGGGTCGCGTCCCTGCACCTTTGGGTCAGAGATAGGTCTCTCACTGTGGTGTCGGTCTACGGGCCGAACAGCAGTGCTGAGTACCCGGCCTTCTAGGAGTCCTTGGGAGGGGTACTAGACAGTGCACCGACTGGGGACTCCGTTATTCTCCTGGGGGACTTCAACGTGGGCAATGACAGTGACACTTGGAGAGGGGTGATGGGAGGAACGGCCTCCCCGATCTGAACCCGAGCAGTGTTCTGTTACTGGACTTCTGTGCTAGTCACAGTTTGTCCATAACTAACACCATGTTCGAGCACAAGGGTGTCCATAAGTGCACGTGGCACCAGGACACCCTAGGCCGGAGGTCGATGATCGACTTTGTAGTCGTGTCATCTGATCTCCGGCCGCGTGTCTTGGACACTCGGGTGAAGAGAGGGGCTGAGCTGTCAACTGACCACCACCTGGTTGTGAGTTGGGTTCGCTGGCGGAGGAGGAAGCCGGAAAGACCTGGCAGGCCCAAGCGTGTAGTGAGGGTCTGTTGGGAACGTCTGGCGGAGCCCTCTGTCAGAGGGACTTTCAACTCGCACCTCCGGGAGGACCCTCTGTATAAGAAGGGGTACCGGAGGGTGTGCTCCAACTATAGGGGGATCACACTCCTCAGCCTTCCCGGTCTATGCCAGGGTACTGGAGAGGAGAATCCGGCCGATAGTCGAACCTCAGATCCAGGAAGAGCAATGTGGTTTTTGTCCTGGCCGTGGAACACTGGACCAGCTCTACACTCTCCATCGGTGCTCGAGGGTTCATGGGAGTTTGCCCAACCAGTCCACATGTGCTTTGCGGACTTGGAGAAGGCATTCGACCGTGTCCCTCGTGGTGTCCTGTGGGGGGTGCTCTGGGAGTATGAGGTCCAGGGCCCTTTGCTAAGGGCTGTTCGGTCCCTGTATGACCGGAGCAGGAGCTGTGTTCATTGCCGGCAGTAAGTCAGACCTGTTCCCGGTGCATGTTGGACTCCGCCAGGGCTGCCCTTTGTCACCGGTTCTGTTCATTGTGTTTATAGACAGAATTTCTAGGGGCCGGAGGGGGTCCGGTTTGGGGACCACAGGATCGCATCTCATCTGTTTGCGGATGATGTTGTCCTGTTGGCTTCATCGAACCAGGACCTGCAATGTGCACTGGGGCGGTTTGCAGCCGAGTGTGAAGCGGCTGGGATGAAGATCAGCTTTTCTAAGTCTGAGGCCATGGTTCTCGACCGGAAAAAGGTGGCTTGCCCTCTCCGGGTGGGTGGGGAGTCTTTGCCTCAAGTGGAGGAGTTCAAGTATCTCGGTCTTGTTCACGAGTGAGGGAAGGACGGAACGTGAGATTGACAGGCGGATCGGTGCAGCTTCGGCAGTGATGCGGTCGCTGTATCGGACCGTTGTGGTGAAGAGGGAGCTGAGTCGAAAGGCGAAACTCTCGATTTACCGGTCAGTCTTCGTTCCTACTCTCACCTATGGTCGTGAGCTCTGGGCAGTGACCGAAAGGACAAGATCACGGATACAAGCGCTCGAAATGGGTTTCCTCCGCAGGGTGGCTAGGTGCTCCCTTAGAGGTAGGGTGAGGAGCTCAGTCACACGGGAAGAGCTCGGAGTAGAGCCGCTGCTCCTCCACGTCGAGAGGAGCCAGTTGAGGTGGCTCGGGCATCTGTTCCGGATGCCTCCTGGGCGCCTCCCTCGGGAGGTGTTCCAGGTATGTCCCACCGGTAGGAGGCCCCGGGGAAGACCCAGGACACGCTGGAGGGACTATGTCTCTCGGCTGGCCTGGGAACGCCTCGGGGTCCCCCCGAAGGAGCTGGAGGACGTGTCTGGGGTGAAGGAAGTCTGGGAGTCCCTGCTTAGGCTGCTGCCCCCGCGACCCGGCCCCGGATAAGCGGACGAAAATGGATGGATGGATGAATGAATGAATGTGATTTCAGTTGCTTTGTCACACAGTGTTGATAACTGTGAAATAAAAAAATCATTATAATCAAGTTCAGTAGTGGATTGATTAGTCGACTACAAAGAGGATATGACAAAAGCTTTCAACACTATTGCATAACTCTATGTATCTGACCCAAACTTCTTTTACAAGACTAAGTACTAGGAAACAATGTATTCATATAAAGACAGATTCAATTCATGATTCACTCCGAAATCTTCAAGAAACAAACTCCTTTCTGCTGCTGTCTCATTAAAAACCCTTATAATCTAAATTATTTAAATAATTGACAAATGCTGCTTGACAAAAATTCCATCATCGAATGATTAACTGACTGAATGACTAAAGGCCTACAGCTCTAGAATATATAATAATCAAATGTCAGTGATCATGACAGCCTCTTTGACAGTGATGTTGTGTGTGCCTCAGGTCAGGAGGAGCGGGGCAGCATAGGAGCCTGGCCCAACAGCTGCAGGACCAAGGTAATATACTGCATAATATACTGCATAATATACTGCATAACACAGTGCATGTGCTTGTCCCACTGAGTGTTCTCCTGGTTGTCTCTGCTCTGTGTGTGTGTGTCCAGGCCGTGGTGGAGGGCCCTCAGTGTATGGCCGTGCACACTCTCTCTCCGTATAGCCGCCTCACAGGTAGGCCCCTTCTCTGGGGTGTGCACATGTTAGAGGCTCTGATAAGATTTTACATGGGGGGTAGTGACCAAGTGATTATGCCATGGATCATACATATACATACATTCATTTAAACTACATTGTCATTTTACTCACTTTACATTTTTTCTCATAGATTTTTGTTAAGGTTGTGGTGGCTCAGATTAAAGTCTAACAAGTCTCAGATAGAGCAGTGCTTACAGTTAGCATCAGACCCCTAGGGACTGTTGATGACAGCAGCAGAAAACTAGTAAAATGCACATAGATTAGTATACGCCCGTGGACCACTATGGAACCTACCGGGACCCCCTCAGGCATTACATACATTCTTACTGTGAGTGGGGTTACCTCTTGGACCTCACTAGGAAAATGACCTGGTGGCACCTGCTGCTTGTCTTTATGGAGATCAATACATTTAATGCTATACTTTGGAACACTGCAAGCAAAGCAATTACATCTTCATGAACACAAGTAGGTAACAGGGCCTCCACCAGGACAGTTACACAATGCTCCTTTAATGCTGAAAAATAAACATTAAATCCATTGACTAAATAAAGAGAATAAGATATTTTTCAAACTTGAGTTTAAATGAAATTTTTATATTGTGACAATACAATTATATATACATATATTTTTCACAATATGGAGTGTACCATGTCTAGACTGTCAACACTTCTCCGTAAAAACAGCCATTTGCACTCTTCTTTCATCACTGTGATATTCATTTGGCATTTGCCGATTAACCACCAAAACCAACACCAAATATTGTGTGGCACCTTTACAGGAGAAGCTGCACACATACATGTTCAAAAGCACATGCCAAACGCATACACATACCAGGCATTTGTGGCTCTTCACTGCCCATAGTCTGCCCACAAATGTGAGGGACCCTGTGATTCCTCGGCCCTACTGTTCAATCTGTTTTTCATTACAAGGAAAACATGCAAGTGCTAGGGCTGAACCATTTGGGAAAAAGATGTTGAACTGAGATTTTTTTGGCAAGCACTGATTGTGATTAGATTGGTGATTTATGTTTTTATAATAGAATTCAGAATATCAGATCTATAAGGGTTATTTTTTTACAGAAAGAGAAATTTTGTCAGAAATGATGGTAGGTCAATACTGTATTTGCAGCCTTTGTAATTTCCTAAATGTGCCCATTTAAAAATTCAATTTAGATTCTAAATTGGTCTTAATAGTTATGATCATAATAGACCATTTTATATAGATAAAAAATATAAATAAATGTATTAATATTGCATTTTACTATTTACAAAGTAAATCCTGACACATGTGAAAGATAATAACTAAATCCATTTTCAAATGATTGATTGATTGCATTTATATAGCGCCTTTCAAGATCCCCAAAGCGCTTTACAGTTCATTATTCAGTCACTCCACACTCAGTGGTGGTGAGCTACTACTGTAGCCACAGCTGCCCTGGGGCAGACTGATGGAAGCGAGGGTGCCAATCTGTGCTATCGGCCCCTCCGACCACCACCATCACTCACGCTCACACCACTTTCATACTAGGCAATGTGGGTGAAGTGTCTTGCCTAAGGACACAATGACAGTTTTTGCCACTGGTGCCCTACGGAAATGTGGGGCACCAGTGGCAAATGGCAAATGTGTTAAATAAACATATTCTTGCATGTGCACTGTACTTTTCTATTGTAACTAAACTAATGCTATGTCACACTATTAAACTGGAATGGAATCTCTGTAGACATGTCTAATACTCACTCAGGGACATAACTGCAGTTAGATTTCTTCTCATTGTACAAAATACAATGATGAAACTTTGATAGAGCAAAACTGCAGCAGTAAAAAAAAAATAATATAAACACATTCACACATCCTGCAAGAAGATCTTTTGTGTACAAGCTTTCGCCATCTTTTTGGGTGGCTACTAAACTCACTGTGCCACTGTGGCTGTCATGTGTAATGTGGGCCTGGTCAGGGAGCGCTGTCCGTGGTGCTGAGTGGACAGAGCAGGTGCAGTGAGGAGGAGGGACCATACAAACTGCTGCTCTGGAGCTGTGTTTGAATCACTCTTTACTCCTCACAATCATCCAGGATTCCAGGTGTGGATGGGCAAGACCAACTGTGGGTGGGCCTTAAATTAAAAACGTCATCAAATCCCTCTTTAACCTAATAAAATGACTGACTAATATACTATTATACTGTATTATATGTGCATAATAGAGATTTTAATAGCTTCATACTCATTTAAATATTTTGTTGCATTGTAAAAACCTTTGGTGCATAGAACTGACCTATCTACAATCACTGTCCTTGGTTCTGACCAAAGAAGAGCACTTACAGTATTATAACGAATGCCAGAAACAGACATTTTGGTCACTGTTGGCTAAACTATCTGTATCTAAGCACAATACACAACCAAGCGCAAAGTTTCCACAGCAGCACAACACCCAGCCCCAGCAACATCAGCAAAACTACAATTAGTGGCTACAGTCACAACATGAACACGTGGCATCAGTGCCGCTCCTACAGCCCATGGCAGAACACTAGAGCAGCTTCTTCGCACCCACAAGCTCATTTACGCACTATTTACCTGTGAGGCTCTGTCCTCAGATTTGCCCCAAACTAACGAAAACAAACCTCTTACCTTCTCCAGAGGACTGAAGCAGAGTGTTTCCTCATTACACTGTCCTGTTTGTTTTGTCTCCAAAAGCATATTATTGCCCAAAATGAAGAGATGAAACCATATTCCAAGTCCTGGTCCAATCAGGTCCGCGATGTGCGGTCCGGGAGTCGAGTGCACGAGCTGCTGGTAAAACTTAATCCTACTTCCCACTTAAATCTGAAAGTTACGGCCTGTCCATATTACACCTAGGACACCAGGAGGACTGTCGTCCACTCAAGAGTCATAGGCAGAGAGAGGCACTAGCATCGGTGAGGATCGTACTAGCCGCGCTAGCATCCTGGGGTGGCAGAGATGTGCTAGGTCTCAGCTTTCCAAGAGTGTCTCCATCATCTCTTGGTTTAATGACCTAATCTAAAGCAGGATGGCTGTAACACTGTTCTTCACTGGAAATGACTTTCACTCTTTTCAGATGACTAACAAGTGATAACAAGCAAGAAACAAGATATGTAAATATCTTTAAATATGTGTGTGTGTGTGCAGCACACTTCTTTTAAAAGGTGGGGGTTATCTTAAGCTTTTTATTCACTGTTGAGCTGTGATGACAGTGGCGACACAGTGGCTGAGTGGCTAGCACTCATGCCTCGCAGCAAGAAGGTTCCAGGTTTGATCCCCGGGTCGCCCGGGCCTTTCTGTGTGGAGTTTGCATGTTTCTTCCCATGTCTGGATGGGTTTCCTACAGGTCATGCTACAGGTCTCTTCCAACCAAAAAGTTGCATAATGCACCTTAACTAATAAACAGGTCACAGTTTTTTTTTTTTTACTTTATCTATAAAAATATGAATTAAGTCAGCAATCAACAAATGTAACCAAAGTACTTGATGCTGAGTTGCCACAACTGAAGTACTCGTAGTCAGGATTACTGCACTCATAATGGTGCTATTGCTCCATCTTCAGTGACCTTTGTGTGACTGCTCTGACCTCAGCGACTGCCCCCCACCCCTTTTCTGATGCCTTGGTTACCATAGAGACCACCACACCAGAGGAGGGCTCCCCTCCACTGGGATGCTGAGTCAAGGTTTGCTCTGCCGTGCTGCATCAGGTATGGACCCAGTACCAGAAATTTGGTATCGACCATTTGGGTCCATTGTGAATACTGAAAAGCCGATATCCGATATTTGTGTTACTGTTGTGACTGAAAACCCATATTTCTGCTGCTACCCCCATTATTTATGGTCAGAGATCACATTTTTTGCAGCATGTTTCCACTTTCAAAGGGTGTCCACTTTATATAGGGTGACCATATTTGCGTTTGTCAAAACCAGGACACCGTACAGGGGGTGGGATGTGGTGCTTGTCATCGACATTGAGCGACTCTCACCTGGCAAAGCTTTTTAATGTTTTTCTGTGTCCTGGTGCTTTGAGGTCCCTGGCACCACCACTGGACACTGAAACATATGTGCCTGCTTTGTACACTGTGCACATGGACTCCCACTTTTCCCAACTGGAAAGGAAAGTGGGGACAGGTACAAGTCATTGTTAAATTCGCATTTGCGCTTCGGCATGTTGCAGACTGACCAACTGTTTCTATCTGCTCGCTCTTTCTGAGTCACAGAGCTACGAGAGCCGCTCAATTTAATGGTCCAGTGAAACATAATGTAAACTCGGACATTTGCATCACTTTATTAAAAAAACAACAACAACAAAAAACCAGGCAGCCAGGACAGGACATGGAAAACGGACGTTTGGTCACCCTACTTTACATCAAGTAACCACTCACCAGTTCACACACACATTATTACCCATAATATTATGTTTATTATTACTGTTAGAGTTATTGTGTTTAAGTCAGTTTTTATGCAGTGTTTATATTTATTTAATTTTGCTATTTTTGTTTTATTAAATGAGTTACTATGTTTTATCACATTTTTGTCTCAGGGATAATTGTTCAGACATGGCTGATATCTACCTGGATGTTGTGATGTTTGTGGGGTCACTCACTGTCCTCTCTCTCCCTAGGCTTGTGCATGTGTGCTAGCTGTATGCACACACACGTGTGTGTGTGTGTGTGTGTGCGTGTGTGTGTGTGTGTGTGTGTGTGTGTGCATGTGTGTTATGTGAGACTGTGAAATGGTGCATGCCTGCACCTGGGCCCTTCAGCGTTGATTGATCGGCCTGGTCATGTGGAAGAGTCCCATCTGGACGGGCCCTCCGTGCGCTCAGCTGTAGGCACGTGCACATTTGTGTTCCAGGGCGTGCGTGCATACTGTTGTGTGCGTGTGTTGACGAGCATGTAAGTGTGATGTCTGCTTTTAATGTGTGTCGGCATGTGCACGCGTTCTGCTCCTGGTGTATGTTTTCCAGACCGTTCTATAGTTTCTGTGTGTGTTCCAGAGCATGCACGTACGTGTACAGCTCCTTGTATGTGTACGTGTTCCTGAGCGTGCACATGTATGGCTCCTTGTGTGTGTATGTGTGTTCCTGAGCGTGCACATGTATGGCTCCTTGTGTGTGTATGTGTGTTCCTGAGCGTGCACATGTATGGCTCCTTGTGTGTGTATGTGTGTTCCTGAGCGTGCACATGTATGGCTCCTTGTGTGTGTATGTGTGTTCCTGAGCGTGCACATGTATGGCTCCTTGTGTGTGTATGTATGTTCCAGAGAGTGCATGGTTACTGTTCTTGAACATATGTGTGTGCTGATCCTTGTGTGTGTGTTTTTTCAGAATGTGCACTTGCATTGCTCCTTGTATGTGTAGTGGTTTGTGAGCGTGTGCGTAGCCTGTGTGTTCTTCTTGCTCTTGATACAGCATGAGGACTACTTAAAGTTTTGCTCAGTGAAGCGACAACGTTTGACCCGTTTCGTTTCATAAACCAACACTAAAAATAATCCAGCTTCATTTTCTATGTAAATGATGCACTGTATGGGATGTGTATAACTGTTTATATCTATACATATGTGTAATTAATTGGTAAAGAAATTAATACGCAAGTCAAATAAATAAATAAATGTAGCAGTGTGTAAATACTTGAATAGATTTGAGGTATTTATCCCTCAGTCATTTCTTCATTCATGGCCCCTCCCCTCCTTCTCCTCTGTCACACGCTTTTGGCTGTCTGCCTCCATTCCATTGTGGCCATCTGCTGCACCCCTCCTCTCTCCAGCTTGGCACACTTCCTCATCACGTGTTCTTCTGGGTTCTTCTGCTGGGGTTCTGGTACATCAACAGCCAAGGGTTTTGGGGCTGTGTGCTTTTGTTGGAGTTCTGGGGGCTGTTCTTTTGTCTGGAGTTCTGGTGCTGTGTTTTTTCTTGGGTTCTGATGCTCTGGTCTTCTGTTGAGGTTCTGGAGGTTGTGTTTTTCTGTTGAGGTTCTGGTGCTGTGTTCTTCTGTTGAGGTTCTGGTGCTGTGCTCTTCTGTTGAGGTTCTGGTGCTGTGTTCTTCTGTTGGGGTTCTGGAGGTTGTGTTCTTCTTTTGTGGTTCTGGGGGCTGTGTTCTTCTTTTGGGGTTCTGGAGGTTTTGTTCTTCTTTTGTGATTCTGGAGGTTGTGTTCTTCTGTTGGGGTTTTGGAGGCTGTGTTCTTCTTTAGGGTTCTGGTGCTGGTCTGGTTCTTTTGGGGTTCTGGAGGCCGTGTTCTTCTTTTGTGGTTCTGGGGGCTGTGTTCTTCTGTTGGGGTTTTGGAGGCTGTGTTCTTCTTTTGTGGTTCTGGAGGTTGTGTTCTTCTGTTGGGGTTTTGGAGGCTGTGTTCTTCTTTTGTGGTTCTGGAGGTTGTGTTCTTCTGTTGGGGTTTTGGAGGCTGTGTTCTTCTTTTGTGGTTCTGGAGGTTGTGTTCTTCTGTTGGGGTTCTGGAGGTTGTGTTCTTCTGTTGTTCTGGGTTCTTCTTTAGGGGTTTTGGAGGCTGTGTTCTTCTTTTGTGGTTCTGGGGGCTGTGTTCTTCTGTTGGGGTTTTGGAGGCTGTGTTCTTCTTTTGTGGTTCTGGGGGCTGTGTTCTTCTGTTGGGGTTCTGGAGGCTGTGTTCTTCTGTTGGGGTTCTGGTGCTGTGTTCTTCTTTAGGGGTTTTGGAGGCTGTGTTCTTCTTTTGTGGTTCTGGGGGCTGTGTTCTTCTGTTGGGGTTCTGGAGGCTGTGTTCTTCTGTTGGGGTTCTGGTGCTGTGTTCTTCTTTAGGGGTTCTGGGGGCTGTGTTGTTCTGTTGAGGTTCTGGTCTGGTGTTCTTATAGAGGCTTGACTCATAGTTTTTTTGTGGTTCCTAAACAGCTCTGTATTTATTGCTAACTACAACATTTTGACTTTGTCATACAATATATGTTTTAACAATTATTAAATGTGCTTTATGTAACTTTTCTACTTGAGGGTTCATCACCTACTTGTCTCCATTGTCCAGTGTTTTTGCTTTGCCTCTAATGTTTCATCATGTACCTTTGACCTCATCTATGTCCATGGAAGTGATGCCATCAGAGCAAGTTATTAGTTAAGATTTAGAGGGAAACATGGAGTACACATGAATGCTTTCCAATGTATTTTTGTTTTATAAAAATAAACCCTTATAATTAAACACATGCAAAGTTTTATCTTACCGTGTTTTTTTTTTTTTCTTATTGTTTTAGCACATTTTTACTTGGAATAATTTAATTATTTGATCCACACATGTATCTGAACAGAGGTGCAGTAAATAAATTAATAAATAAAGTGTGTGGGTGTGTGTGGGTGTGTGTGGGTGTGTCTCTTTGGTCAAATCAATGAAAGAGCAGACAGAAAAACACATGACCAGAGTTTGGTCAGATTTGCTTTGGGAGATGATTGACCAGTTTTGAATGAAAAACTGAATTTGATGAGATTAAATTCTGTTTAGGATTTTATGTGTGAGCTGTTTTGCAAATGTGATTAAAAAAGCTGTAATGCCATGCTGCGGAACATTCCAAGCACAATGTTGAGATTACTCCTTCTACTCACTACAAAGAAATCTTTCTCATAGCAAATTGTTCTTAATTTTCAAAGCGGTCATTTGTCCAGTAATTCTTAGCTGGGAGGCTGCAAAGGAGGTGAGATATGATTGGAGATGAGATTTTTCATTAATTACAGCTATGTCAGCAAAGCATCATGGGAGCTGAGTTTGAAAATGCTAATAAGGCAGACTCATTTGCATTTTTTCTTTGTTGGAGCATCATTAATTATTACATTTTATGAAGATGAATGCAGCTGTCGATGTCTCCATCCTAATTACCGGCAGCATCCCTCTGTCACAAACATGCCAAACTTCTCCTCTGCCGCTGTGCTTTGGCGCCTGTCCAGTCCTGAAGCTCCACCCTCTCAGCCCCTCTCCTCTGATTGGTCAGTCCAAAAACAATGACCAAATGAATAATGATCTACAAATAAGTGTTTAAAAGAGACTAATTTAACTTTACCAGACACAAACACAGCTCAAATGGATAATTACCAGTATGCTGTATTTTGTATGTCAATATAATTGACATGGATAGACAAGAGGCTACAAAAAATTATATACCAGGAAAAGGTAGCACACAAACACTATCAGTCCAAAGTTTGGACACAGCTCATTCAATGTTTTTTTCTTTGTTTACTACTTTCTACATTTTAGATCTATACAGAAGACGTCAAATATGAAGCAAAACATACTTTTGAATTATGTAGTATAGGGGAAAAAAATAATCCCCCTGTGAATGTTTTTTCCACCACAAACAGATTGTCTTCTATGAATTAAAAAAAAAATTTAAATTCAAGAGGGCACTAGAGAGCCGTTTGGTTAGATAGCCAGAATTTGCATATCATTGCGTTCAGCTTGCAAATCTGCACACGCTCTATTGGCCCCACGCCCCACAGTCATATTCAAAAAGTTATTGATAATCTTTAATCCACATAGGTTTAGTGTCTTTTGGACAAATTTGAAGTGTTTTATTTTATTTTTACTTTTATTTATTTTTAAATTTACCAACATACAAACACAATAAAAAAAAAAAAAGAATACAACATAGGACATACAATCATTTAAGAATAACAATATATTACAATCACATTACAAATTTGAAGTGTTTGTGATGAAAACTGTGCAAAGAGATGTGTGTTTATTACTCCCTTACTTCCTGTTGGGTTTAGGGAGGGGCCATAACATACATATGTGTGTGTGCCTGTGCATGTGTGTGTGTGTGTGTGCGTGCGTGTGCGTGCGTGTGTGTGTAATATAAAATGCGCTCCTCACCTTTCAAGGTGGTTGGTCTCTCACCCTCATTCAGCTCGGGTCCTCTACCAAAGGCCTGGGAGCCTGAGAGTTTTGCGCAGTATCTTTGCTGTTCCCAGTGCTGCAATTTTCTGGACTGAGATGTCCGTTGTTTTTCCCAGTATCTGCTGTAGTCTCTTCCAGTTTGGGGGCTACAGCCTCGAGTGCTCTGATCACCACGGGCACCACTGATGCCTTCACTTTCCAGGCTCTCTCCAGCTCCTCCTTGAGCCCCTGGTATTTTTCTAGTTTCTCGTGTTCCTTTTTCCTGATATTACCATCGCTTGGTATTGTGATGTTCCACCACCACGGCTCTGCTCTGTTTCTTTTCCACCACCACTATGTATGTCTGTTTGTACCTGGAAGTCCCACAGGATCTTGGCTCAGTCGTTCTCCACAACCTTTGGAGGTGTTTCCCACCTTGGTCCTGGGGTCTCCAGCCTGTACTCTGCACAGATGTTTCTGTACACTATGCCCGCTACTTGGTTATGACGCTCCATGTTTACTTTCCCTGCAGCATCTTACACCCTGCAGTTCTGTGCTGGACTGTCTCAGGAGCCTCTTTGCACAGTCTACACCGTGGGTCTTGTCTGGTGTGGTAGATCTGGGCCTGGTCCTGAGCAGCCAGGATCAGTGCCTCTGTGCTGTCCTTCAGACCAGCCCTCTCGAGCCATTGGTAGGATTTCTTGATATCAGCCACTTCAGTTATGTTCCGGTGGTTTGCCCCATGTAGGGGTTTGTCCTGCCATGATGGTCCCTCCAGCACCTCTTCCTCTGAACCCCACTGTCTGAGACATTCTCTGAGCACCTCATCTGTCGGGGGCCTTGTCCTTGATGTACTCATGGAGCTTGGATGTTTCATCCTGGACAGTGGTTCCCACACTCACTAATCCTTAGCTCCTTCCTCCTGTTTCTCGTACAGTCTCAGGGTGTTGGATTTGGGATGGAACCCTCCATGCATGGTCAGGAGCTTTCGTGTCTTAACATCTGCAGTCTGTATCTCCTCCTTTGGCCAGTGCATGATTCCTGCAGGGTATCTGATCACTGTCAGGGCATAGCTGTTTATTGCCTGAGACTTGTTCTTGCCATTGAGCTGCTTCTTAGGACTTGTCTCACTCTTTGCAGGTATTTGGCCATAGCCGTTTTCCTTGTTGCCTCTTCGAGGAACCATTTGCTTGTGGGATACTTGCAACTGTCCTCAACATCTGCTATTGTTCCCTCTGGGAGTGAGACCTTCCCTCTCTTTGTCACCATCTTGCTATACATTTCTCAAGGCCAAATGACATTCCAATGTCTGTGCTGTAGATCCAGGGAGATTGCTGTGGTCTTCTCTCAGATTCACCAGCCACTGTGCATCGGTGTTATGTGATGCCTTCCTCTCCCATATGCCTTTCCAGGACCTTTCAGTCTCCAGCCTTGGTGGATCTGCTCTGGTGTTATTACCCTGCCACTGAGCGTACACTTTCGCAGGTTGTGTTGTGAACAGCCGGTTTATTTGTCTGGCTTCTTTATCTCGTGTGTACCTCCTTAGGCGGCTGGCCAAGGCTTGGAGTCTTTGTTTGGCAGTTTTGAGTGCTTCAGGTCGGGCATCTGGTTGTACCTCTTGGGTATTTGCTTTTTCATTACACCTTTCTGAGCCTCTGACAGTTGGCTCACTTCTCTTCGTGCCTCCTTGATTTTAGCCTCTAACCGTCCTTTCCATGGTGGGTATTGTTTCTCATGGCTCCCATGGTTGCTTTTATAACACAGCACCTCTAGGATCACTGCTGCTGAAGTGTATATCAGCTCATTGGTTTCAGTGATTGTTGTGGTAGGGATCACTCTCAGTGCTGCATTCACATCTTCTAGGAGACATTCAGGTGGTATTTTACTTAGCCTCTGTAACTGGCATCGATGTTGCCTTGTGTTCATTCGGGCCATGATCTTATCTTTCAGGTCAGTCACTGCCTCACTCAGCGTGATGCCTATTGGGGCTTCGTACCCAATCTCCGGTTGGGGAGTAAGTGTTAACTCCCCTCTGACTTGGCGTCCTGGATCCCCCTTGCCTTGACTTGTAGCATTTGTGTTGTACCTCGTCAATCTCTAGTTTGTGGATGTTGGAACACTGAACTACTAGTTGTTTGGCCGTTAGCTTGGACTGTGGTATTAATAACCATTTCTCCCACCTCCTGTTCATGTAACCCCTCTGACTCGGGTTACTGTAGTTGTAGCATTCCAACAGAGCCTTGTTCTCGCATCTCACCCACCAATATATATGTATATATATATATATATATATATATATATATATATATATATATATATATATATATATATATATATATATATATATATATGTATGTGTGTGTGTGTGTGTGTGTGTGTGTGTGTGTGTGTGTTCTATTTTTTGTGTTGGGCCATAGTTACCATGTGAGAACTGGCCTGTTGAAAGACAAGCTGAATTCACTGATCATGTGTGTTTGTGAATAAGAGCTGTGTCAAGAGTTCTGAGAAAGAGCCTGAGAACTGATGAGAAATGTTCCAAATGATGTGACCACATGTGCCTTTTTTCAGATACAGGTTTGTGCCAAATGATCAAACTAATCCAAGTTCCATAAAATTTACTAAAATGATTGGAAAAAAGAAAGGAAAAAAAGTTATATTCTTAAACAAACATTGTTAGAGTAATATACTTGAAAATTGGTCAAGTCATTGAAATAAGATTATAATGTTCACAGCAGACAATAGATTTTAGTTACTTTGTCTCTCAGTTTCTCTTTGTCTTGGTCTTAGGGTTTGGCTTTTCCTCTTGACAATTAGTTTTGCTGATTTTCAGCCTTTCATCGCTTTCTGTCTGTCTCTCTGTCTGTGACTCTGGCCTCTCTCTCTCTTTCTGTCTCTCTCTTTCTCTGTCTGTTTCTCTCTCTCTGGGTCTCTCTCTCTACCTGCCTGTGTTATCCTTTTCTTTTCTTAAACACAGTGGCTGTTTGCATCTCTCAGTGCTACTGAGTGAAAGTCTGGAACATCTGTGTCTGTGGTTACTGTCAGTTGCCTTGATAAACATGGTAGAATGTTCCTCTGTGAGGAACATTCTACCATCAGGTGTAAAAACAGCTTGGAGTAAAAACAGCTTTGACAAATTTAAAGTCTTGTGCAGAGAGTGGAGACAGAGCTACAGAGGGTGGAGACAGAGCCACAGAGGGTGGAGACAGAGCTACAGAGGGTGGAGACAGACACAGAGGGTGGAGACAGAGCCACAGAGGGTGGAGACAGAGCCACAGAGGGTGGAGACAGAGCCACAGAGGGTGGAGACAGAGCCACAGAGGGTGGAGACAGAGCCACAGAGGGTGGAGACAGAGCCACAGAGGGTGGAGACAGAGCCACAGAGGGTGGAGACAGAGCCACAGAGGGGTGGTGAGAAAGTTGTCACCTGTCACAGTCATGGACCACATTTCAAAAAAATAAATCACTTTGATTCTTTGGGTTATCTTAGCACTGAATTTATTTGAAAACAATATCAAAAGTTTAGTCAGTTCACTGACAGCCCTGCCTCGTCATAGTGACATTTCACTGTGGCAAAAACTTGTTTATTATTCAAATATGCATGAATCACACCAAATACAACTCTGAGTTAGCTAATGATGAAGGAACATCATTAGCAAACATTAACACTGACTAAAGTCACTTTTAGTATCTATTCACTGAGCTATTCCTCAGCTAAGACATTTGCACATTTTAACATATTTCAGATGGACTGACCAATATGTCATCTGAATATTGTCTTATTTTTCATCAGTTGTTGTTGAAATTGTCGAGACTATTACACTTCTATGGTAACACATTTATATTTAGAGCACGTATTACCTTTTATTGTTTTGTCAAAAAAAGTATTAAATGTTTAAGTTTCAATTTATTTATTTTATTTTTTACCCTCCTTGATTATCACCTTAACATGGTGGAGGGGTTTGAGTGCCCAAATGAGCTATGTTGTTGTGGGCTTTGTGCCTCTGGTAGGGTCACCCAAGGCAAACAGGTCCTGGGGAACGGGTCAGACTAAGAGCTTCACAAGCCCTTATGATGAATAATACAGCAAGGCCTGTCTGGTGGCTTGTCGGGCCTTCCCCCATGGAGCCTGGCTGGGCACAACCCGAAGGAGGGATGTTGGGCTGTCCTCCCATGGACCCACCACCCGCAGAAGGATCCTTAAGAGGACGGTGGAGAGAGATCTTGGTGGCAGTCAAAGGTGTTGGCCTCGACAACCAGATCTCCAGACATAGAAACTCTGGGGGCATGGAATACCACCTAGCTGGGGGGGGGGGGAGCTCGTGGTCCGAATACGAAAATGACTCCTGTAAGAACACTTTCCCATAAAGTATTGCAGCCAACATAATACGCCGCACCTCAGTGTATATATAGTGCGCCACCTACTGGGAAACGCCGGAAATGCAGGAAAAATAAAACATCAACAAGGTTTATGACTGTAATTTATTCAAGTTCGGCGGGCCAGATTAAAAGGTTTAAAGAGCCGCATACGGCCCCCGGGCCGTAGTTTGCCCAACCCTGCATTTGACTGTGTCCCTCGTGGTGTCCTGTGGGAGACGTTCTGGGAGTAAGGGGTTGGGGGCCCTTTGCTTTTGTTCATGCTCTGTATGACTGGAGCAGGAGCTGTGTTCATTGCCGGCAGTAAGTCAGACCAGTTCCCGGTGCATGTTGGACTCCGCCAGGGCTGCCCTTTGTCATCGGTTCTGTTCATTGTATTTATGGACAGAATTTTTAGTCGCAGTCAGGGGCCGAAGGGGGTCCAGTTTGAGGACCACAGGATCTCATCTTTGCGGTTTTGCAGCTGAGATGAAGATCAGCTCCTCCATATCCAAGGCCATGGTTCTCAACCTGAAAAAGGTCCTCTCCAGGTGTGTGGAGAGTCCCTGCCTCAAGTGGAGGAGTTTCTCGAGAAGTGTCTTGGGGTCTTGTTCACGAATGAGGGGAGGATGGAGCGTGAGATTGA
Organism: Boleophthalmus pectinirostris; assembly: GCF_026225935.1. Lineage (NCBI taxonomy): Eukaryota > Metazoa > Chordata > Actinopteri > Gobiiformes > Gobiidae > Boleophthalmus > Boleophthalmus pectinirostris. The sequence continues at coordinate 43,446,476 of NW_026571133.1, read as the reverse complement.
CAGGCAGATCGGTGCAGCACTGATGCGGTCACTGTATCGGATCGTTGTGGTTAAGAGGGAGCTGAGCCAAAAGGCAAAGCTCTTGATTTATTGGTTCCTACCCTGATTTATATATGTTCCTACCCTCACCTAGGGGTGGGTGATATCTTGATATTTAAAATATATGGAGATATTTTTTTAACTTAATATGGATCCTGACTTATCGTATATATCGATATAATGAAAGAGCTGTTTATGCAAATGAGCCATGCGCTGTTGTTTCTGTAAAACGTAAACACATGTGTGCATAACTGCATTAAACACATTATAATCTCACACGGGCTGATGTGGCTCTAGAGTCGTTATGTTTATATGTTGTAAAGTTTAGTCATGTAAAGTTTATTTATGCAGAAGATTTTAATGAATAATCTGCTGCAGTGTCACTTGTACAACAGTGTTTGGAAACGTTGGGTTTGATCTGCACAGTGGATTGTGGGATTAAACCTCAGAGCTCCTTACTGCTGGATAGGAACATGGATCTGTTCAAATAATGAACCTCCCAGTCTTCCTGTGCTGATGGAGCTCATGGTTATGGTTATGGTCTGGATAACAGAGTTAATGCAAAGATGAGCTTGAGTTGTTGTTGTTTTATTTATGAATGAAAAGAAGGAAATATGCATTATTTCTTTTATTTTACAGTTAAATTATATATGTAATTAGGGATTTTTTGTAATCTTAAATGTGGCAGAAGCACTTTGCTCCTACATGAACTGTCGACCTCTTGCAGTTCAATAAATAAAAAAGACCTTGTGGAATTTGGCATATTTGTTTTTGTAGTTTTCAGTTTTAGAGGGTTATTTTTTCCTGTACACATATCAAGATATATATTGTATATCGAGATATGGCAAAATATATCGAGATATATTTTTTGATCCATATCGTCCAGCCCTACCCTCATCTGTGGTCATGATACAAGCAGTCGAAATAAGTTTTCTGGGTGAGGAGCTCAGTCACACGAGAGAAGCTCGGAGTAGAGCCTCCAGGTAGACAGACTCAGACATCTGTTTTAGATGCCTCCTGGGTGCCTCCCTCAGGAGGTGTTCCGGGCATGTCCCACTTGAAGGAGGCCCCAGGGAAGACCCAGGACACGCTGGAGAGACTATATCTTTGGGGTGGCCTGGGAACACCATGGGTCCCCTCAGAGGAGCTGAAGGAAGTGGCCAGGGTGAATGAAGTCTGGGAGTCCCTGCTTAGGCTCCGTCCACAATAGTACGTATTTGAGTGATTTTCGTTGCGGATGCAGTGTTTGTCCACATTAATCTGATTGAAAACGGCTCCAGTCATCTGAGTACAGATCTGATCCAGCACCGTGTGTACGCATGAAAACGCTGATAGGTCTATGCGCCGTGAAGTAATTCACCGCCAAAACGCTAAGAGACTAGAATATATGTCCATTCATATAAACATGTGTCTGTGTGTATGACCTGCAGACGTATAATCTCTCTAAAAGCTGTGTGGATAGGGGACACAGAAACGACATGTCTGGACGCAAATCATTTCCGATATGATGATACGGTGATACAGTGATTTGTTTCAGTGTAAACGTAGCCTTAGACTGCTGCCCCCACGACCCCGCCCCAGATAAGCGGAAGAAAATTAATGGATGGATGGAATTTTGTTTTTGACGATATGAGTCTACCCTCCTTTTTGCTTTCTGTGTCTCACTCGCCCTTCAGAACAGTATCGCAACACGATCAGTATGCATCTCGCTTATGAATCTATTGGACATTGCATCAGGTTTGTCAAATTGCTATGCACAGTTTTCTGTCCCCTTACAACAATTCTCGATAAATATACAAAAACATGTATATTTATCGAGAATTGTTGTAAGGGGACATGGGCCTAGGCTTGTGGGCAGAGCACTGGACAAAATCTAGCTGTGGGAACATTTGGAATAGGGCCTGCAGAGATGGTGTCTCTGTGCTCTGTGAACTATGTTTGGCATGAGCAGATATTTCCTCACAGAACATCCATTCTTGAAACTTTCCGGGTACTTAGAGGTAGGTTGTATTTATTTTTAAAGAAATTGGACTTTTTTAGCAACATATTTTCACCCCTACTTGTATTTATTTTTTATTTTTTTTATTGACTCTTACTTTAGTAAATAGTTCTTTTACTTTTTTCACTGTAAGTCTACAAGTAACAAAAGCTTTATGCTGATAATATGAAATTATTTCACCATTTGTGTTTTTTGTGTTTCTTCTCCTTCAGATACAATTTAGTTAGTCTTTTGTATTTTACCTTTGAAAATACCAGAGCTTTTGCATTATTTTATATTTTGTCCTTCCAATTACATTAACTGTAAATTTTTAAATAAATGCTGCATCCCAACAGTGGAGAGAGAGAGAGAGAGAGAGAGAGAGAGAGAGAGAGAGAGAGAGAGAGAGAGAGAGAGAGAGAGAGAGAGAGAGAGAGAGAGAGAGAGAGAGAGAGAGAGAGAGAGAGAGAGAGACGAGAGAGAGAGAGAGAGAGAGAGAGAGAGAGAGAGAGAGAGAGAGAGAGAGAGAGAGACAGAGAGAGAGAGAGAGAGACAGAGAGAGAGAGAGAGAGAGAGAGAGAGAGAGAGAGAGAGAGAGAGAGAGAGAGAGAGAGAGAGAGAGAGAGAGAGAGAGAGAGAGAGAGAGAGAGAGACAGAGAGAGAGAGAGAGAGAGAGAGAGAGAGAGAGAGAGAGAGAGAGAGTTGTTGTTGCAGTTGATGTTGCATTTCTACTGAACGTCTCAGTGTCCTTTGTGTCTCAGTCAGAGGTCAGTCAGGTCAGTTTAACAGGAGGACTGGTCAGGGAGGGTCAGCAGATCCTGTGGAAGAGCCCAAAGTGTCCCTGTGTCCTGCAGCATCACAGCAGTGTCCAGGAGGAACAAGGTGAACACAACCGGAAAGGCCTCACTCTTACTCCGCTCTGGTGTTTTGTTTTGAAACAAAGTGTTTCCTCTGGAAGATCTCTTGCCACATTTGTTGCCACATATAAAAAGTTGGTACAGTTCTGTCTGGGTGTACATTGTGTTTCCAATAGAATAGTGACATTATAGGACTAAACTCTTGATTTTGAATCAAAAGGAAAAGTTTGATAATAGAAACCACAATGATACCACAATAATAGTAAACACTTTCATATAAAACCTTATACAATTACTCAGTAAAAGTCAAATGTATGTATTTTCAATTAGAGCCCGACTGATATATCGGTTGGCCGATATTATCGGCCGATGTGGGCACCTGGAGACATATCAGCTATTGGCTGATATGTTTACTGATAGGGACCGATATTTCACGTGGGCATGTTATACCTCAATCTTAGACTCTCTACATTCTGTTCATTTAATCCAATTTACAGACAGATAAATGTCCTAATATGTGGCTCCACATCAGTATTTATCTACGGAGTCATTTGTCTGTGTGTGTGTCCGTACTGTCCCTGAACACACGTCACTCACGTGTGTTTGTTTACATCCGCAGACATAGATCCATGTGCAACACTGAGATTATTTTCTTTTTACGGACAATCAATTTGAGTCTGGATTAAAAGGATATTTATTAGTGCAGACTTGTGATGTGAGGAGGAGCCTGTGTGAGGCTGAGTGTTGGAAATACATCGACTTTGAAGCTAGTTTTGGTTCGTTCTCATTGTTAGCGATTAGCTGCTGTAGCTCCCGCACATAAACAGACTGTTTTCTATTGGTCTGTTCTAAAGTGACTGTATTGGCCGTATATTTGTTACTGGAGCTGCATTGATATGTAAATGAGCTGTGAATAGACGTGTGAATGATCAACATTTATGCATATAATTAATTACTGCGGCGCGCAGCATTTACGGCCAAAGGCTAATAGCGGTAGTTTCTTTACTAGCTAGTAGTGATTTGTCGGTCGCGATCGAAGCGGCTCTTAGAGCCGACTCTCTGAAGCAAACAACGGGAGCCTGATCCTTATTGGGAGCCTTGTTTTCTCTTTCTCTCACTTCTTTTCTCACACATCGCGTGCAGACTCGTGGTAGTTTGACAGCAGCAGCGGCTGAAAATGAAACTTTCAGAAATATACATGTGCATAGGATAGAAAAATGTGCATATTTGGCTGTAGTTCAGCATAAAATAAATAAACCAGGACTAATCTTGGGCTTGAGAGAAGGAGAGAGATAGAGACTGAGTCCTGAGTCTTGGTTAAGTTCTGGTTTAGTCCTGTTTTACACATGGTTTAGATCTGTTTTAGTCCTGGTTTAGTCCTTTTTCAGTCCTGGTTCAGTTCTGGTTTAGTCCTGCTTGCAACAAAACTATCCAAAGAGCCACTTGGGAGCAGAAAGAGCCAGCTGCTTTTAGTGAGCCGAGCCAAAAAGTACTGGAATCCCCATCACTAGTGTCTAGAATGTGATGCAAAAATGCCATTAGGGCGACCTACTGTCTGTAAATATGATGTAAAGAGGCAGAATAACAATAAATGTTGCCTAAATAAACCCAATTTAAAATCCACTAAAGCCAATTGTAAGTTTTTTAAACAATTAAAGATTTACAGTGAATTTTTACATCACTAAATATATCGGCGATTATATCGGCTATCGGCAGCTCCAACTCCCATTTTATCGTTTTCATATCGGCCACAGCAAAATCCATATCGGTCGGGCCCTAATTTCAATATGGATACAAATTACTATTAATTTTCTGTTTTAGTATTTGGTACTGTGGGTATGTTTGTGCGTGCGTGCGTGCGTGTGCGTGTGTAAAACTCCACTCCAGACAAGGGCAGAAATGGCTGTTTTCTCTGGATTACAGCTTGTCCAGATGGAGCTTACACAATATTAGTTAGTAGTGAGAGTAAGCTTGTTAAAGGGCGTTTACCAGAGTTTTTCTCCTATGCATCTGAACTAAATGTGCCTTGCCCTAGTACAGATATATTGTAAAAGCAGTCTCGTTTAAAATGGATTAGTTCTGTTTTTTGTCTTTGGTTGGGTTTTTTTTTTTTTTTTTTTACATTTAAGATTGTTAAAATGTTGCTTCAAATCAAGCCTGTCATGCCTTCATATGATCTGTTTTTGAAACTTTTTCTTGATCCTTCTTCTGTCCCTCTTCTTATTAAGGCAGAAGTAAGACAACAGAGTCACTTTGTGGGGTCTTCCAGACAGGTTTATTATGAGATGAATCACGTGCTTTCTAAATGTGTTTGAATAATGCGACGTGTAACTGTGAGGCCTTGTCTGACTGAGGAGCTGATGTTTACAGACTCCAGTGAAACTATGTGGACTGGCTCTGGCTGTTCATTGTAATGCTTGGTGCATGTTCTGTGAGGAGACGCCGCCATATGGTGCAGCATGCTACATTTAGCCTGTCACTGATAATGGATGGCCGTGGAAGCCCAGTTTTGCTTTAAGCGCTACAGCTCAGTGTGCGAGCAGCTAATTCGGTCGACACACACACGGACTGGCTTCGGTCACTTCCTGCTGTGATGTCATTGGTCTGTTTGAGCTGATCCTTCTATTTCTGCCCCTTTCTTCTTACTATTAGTGTCTCTATTTGATCGCGTTGTCTTATATTTTGAAATCACTGTTAAAAGATAAGCGCCTTTTATGGGCGCCAGAGTCTAGCAATCATGCACCTGTCTGTACGCTGCACCTGTCTGTACGCTGCACCTGTCTGTACGCTGCTCCTGTCTGTAGACTGCTCCTGTCTGTAGGCTGCTCCTGTCTGTACGCTGCACCTGTCTGTAGGCTGCTCCTGTCTGTAGACTGCTCCTGTCTGTAGGCTGCACCTGTCTGTACGCTGCACCTGTCTGTAGGCTGCTCCTGTCTGTACGCTGCACCTGTCTGTAGGCTGCTCCTGTCTGTAGACTGCTCCTGTCTGTAGACTGCACCTGTCTGTACGCTGCACCTGTCTGTAGGCTGCTCCTGTCTGTAGGCTGCTCCTGTCTGTACGCTGCTCCTGTCTGTAGGTGCTTATACATACCAGTGATCGCACCTGTCTGCTTCTCTACAGTTAAACGACATAGCTTAGCTTGATGGTCTTAGAGTGGAGGGAAAATGGCAGGTTGAATTGTCAGGCCAATGGTATAGCTGATGTGTGAGGCTCATCCTGCCTTACATAAATCGGGCTTTGTATGTGTGCACTCTTACACCAAACATAACAGAGAGATTACAGGGCTTTTTGTGCATCCACACGCACACAGCATTTAGCCTCATTTTGGTTTAGTTTGCTAATTTACAATTTCACACCTTTTGTGCGTCTCTTTTTGTGCTAAATATTTCTGTGTGTGCTTTGTTCTGAGTGAAATCTCCTCACAAAGACACAAATCCAGTTCAAGTCGTGATTCCAACAGCGGCTGATCTGTCTTTGTTTGTCTCACATCTCGGCTCTACAGAGAAGCCATAGCACTGCTCTTTTTGAGTTTTGACAACAAAGAAATATCACATTGTTTTCATATATCATTTATGACATCTTGACATTAGCACTAATCAGTGATTGAATTTTGGCTCTAATGGATTTAGTCTCACTTCTGGTCAGCTGAATTTTATGCACAGTCCACTACTGGTGTCACAATGTTAAAATTTCAAACATGATTTAGGGACTAAAGAATAGACTTGATACTTGTCTATGTGGTCTGATACAGCTCAACTTTATCATCTATTTTCAATTCTAGTTTTAATACCGACAACACATCTTCAGTCTACACTATCTAGCCTTGATCCTACTGTAATATACACCATCATTTTACCATTACTGATTACAATTATTGATAGTTGACCTTGATTGGGAAGCCTAAATTAGATATTCTTGAATGTATTTTATTTCCACAAAGCTGTGTTAATTTAAAAATAATTTTGATATTGCACAGCGTTTATTCATCAAACTATGGAGAACTAGCAAACAAGCTGGAGAAATGCAATGTCTCTGTCTGGGGACTGTGATGTGATGTGCAAAGCTCTGTGCGGATGGCATCATCTCCATGGCAACAGGGACACGTCAAGTGGGCAGCCGTCCAAAAGTTCAGTTAAAGTCCCACCAACCGCTGTTGCAAATCTGCGCTCATCCATAACACAATAACACACCGGCGCTATGCGCTCCACTCTACAGCACTTGATTCTGTGTGTGCCCCAAAACACACTGCCAACATGAAATAAAATATAAAGAAAACTGTTGTAAAAACAAAACAAAAACAAAACATTGGAAACAGTGGAAACTAAATAAATCTATTCTGTTTTGAATCTGGAGCAGTCACATAACCTGTAGCTCCTCACACCAGGTCTCTCACATTAGAGTGGCTTATGTAACGTTAACAGTTTCTACATGTGACAGATGAATTTATTTGTGTAATTCAGAATTGGTTTGGTGGAATATTATCTGTGCTAAATATTCGTCATGGATTTAAGTGGCAGTTTGTGAAGAAAAGTAGAAAAAAAAAAAGTTCTAATACAAAATCTCTTTACCTACAGTATCTTATCAACTGACATTAATTACATCCAAAATGCAAACACAATTTGCACACAATGATGGCATTTTTTTTTTTTTACAGACATTTTTATTTGTCTGTCATAATTATTGTATAATTTAGACATTTTGAGGGGAGGGGAATTAAAACAACATCAGCATGAATCACACAATTATAATAGAAAATAAACCTGAATTATGGCTAGAGGCTTGAGTTTTAAATGCATTTTGTTAACATTAGATACAACATTTTGCTGGATAATTCCTATTTGATAAATATGTTCACATTTTGCTTTAATGTTTAAAATGTTATTAGTTCAAGGCTGGCATTAGATAGCAACAAATCCTTCTATTAAAAAATCTATCAATTAAATCACTTGACTATTGATCCTGAGGAGATGCAGCTGTAGGGAACCATCTCTGTGTCAGAGTATGACAAAAAAGCATTTTGAGAAAACAGTCTGTCTAAGATCATCTGTCTAATTGTGGAACTAAAACAATTATTTATGTAAAAATTGCATGCTTTGCCCAGCACTGGTAGCATTAGCATCCTCCGTACATCCATGTGGACGGTGTGTGAGGGTATACGTGGAGTTGTCCCTGTGCCAGGCCGCTGCAGCTGGTGAATGGGGCCTCTCTCACGATGCATTTGGGTGCCTCTGTAATTACCAGCCTTTTCTCCAAGGCCTCTGAAAGCATTGCCCTTCTATTTCAGTGGCTTTTAAACAGCTATAGCTCTCCCAGAAGGAAATACACAAAAAGCACAATTCGAACGTTAACTAAGGAAAAAAATATTAATAAATGAACGGAGACGAGCTTTAAACCATGTTCTTAAGGTATGGACTTGTTCTGAGTGTGTAAAGTTGTATTTATTGTTCTGTATTTGAGTTTGTCATGTAAGTAAAAGTATTTCACTTTTTTTTTTTTATCAGTACATTACAGTGGATTCTTGATACTTGCTACATTCAAGAGCAGCTGTGTGTACTTTCTACTCCACTACAGTTTGGAATAGGAGATGAAAGTATTTTTTCTTATAGTTGGAGACACTTCTCATTATCACAATTCTTTAACAAAATAACAATGTGATTATATAATAGTTCTGAAAATGTGCAGTTATACTTTCATATTCTAAAAATAAATTTTTAAGGGTATTCAGTTATTTTACCATTTTATTTACAAACAAAATGTGATTCCTGTGAACAGGCAGTGATTGTCAGATTGGAGCTTCGCACACTGCTATGTTTGATTTAAATTGTTGTGGTTTTTCAATCCATTGATCTCACTTTGTTTTGTAGGGTTACAATGTGACGTTCTTTAGGATAAACAACTTTCCAGGAACCAAATAAGTGACTCATATTCGTCATTTGGATCAGTTAATGCACACTGGAGCAGCCTGTAGGAGCAAACTGTGCCACAGTGCAGCATTCAGTGAGCTTAACATGTGTGAAAAAACAACAACAACACACAACTCAAGGTATATTTTGATAAGGAAAAAAGACATAACATAGATCAAAAAATGGTGTAATATGGGACCTTTTAAATGATACACTTTTCAGTTTGAATATGGAATACAGGGTATATTAGTTTACATAAGCTATATTATACATAATTCTACATTTCAGACAAGATATTTCTTTTATTCTTCTGCTTTAAATATGTGGTTATTTTGTCGCTGCTAACTAAACTATAACATGACATATTGAGGGATTCATCACCAGGATCAGGTACTAGGTTTTACATAAACGTGTCACTTTCGGGAAGCCAATAGCACATGTTTCAGTTCTTGTGCTTGTTGGATCACAAAGACAAGTAGTAGTATTGACTGGAAGCTGGGACAACATATTTTGAGGCCCAGTATTTATCATGAGTACTTTTATTTGCAATACTGGGGTGTATTTAGCCTTTTTTATGTAATTCAAGGATCAACTGTCTCGGCATTACATCAATGTCAGACACATACCAACCCAACACTGCAATCACAAACTGGACCCCACTGGGAGGGGGCACAGGCACATTTTGGAGTAGGCTCATGAAGTTCATAACAGTGCAGGCATGAAATGTCAACATGATTCCATTTGTACAAAACGTTGGTATTAAAATCTATGCATGAGAAGATGCAAAAAATAATATGGCAGATTTGGGGAATTTTTCTCTGTTGTCCATTTCCTGTTTTTCATTTTTTTGTCTTACACACATATGCTTAGTCTGATCATGTTGAAATTGGAATCACTAATACACTGGCTGCCATTGATTACATTGATATATCAAACACAGTGATCAGTGCTAGAGTGCCACCTACAGGAATGCTCACACTCCACATGCCACACCTAGAAATGTTGATAATCAACAGTTAGCATTTGTCTTGCAAGTCCGAGGCAGCTGCAAGTTCCTGTTAGGTGCATGGGAGGGATGTGTGCATGGTGGCAAGAGTCACCATGGTCGCTTGTGGATTTAATTAAAGATTGTTTTGTTGGAATTATCCTGCTTTGTGGCAGTGGCATAAAGTACTACATGTCTGGAGCAATGTATCGTACTTCACAATTTGTGACAGGCCTAACTGTCATACCACTCAACTTGCACCACAAAATGATCGTGTTTCATCTGTAGGAAAAAAACAAAACAAATCCCCCTTCTACCCTGTCATGGTCTGTCCCCGGAGCTGTCCCCCGGAGCTGTCCCCAGAGCTGTCCCCCGGAGCTGTCCCCGGAGCTGTCCCCGGAGCTGTCCCCCGGAGCTGTCCCCGGAGCTGTCCCCCGGAGCTGTCCCCAGAGCTGTCCCCCGGAGCTGTCCCCGGAGCTGTCCCCGGAGCTGTCCCCCGGAGCTGTCCCCGGAGCTGTCCCCGGAGCTGTCCCCGGAGCTGTCCCCGGAGCTGTCCCCGGAGCTGTCCCAGGGGTTTTCCCAGGGGTTGTCCCAGGGGCTGTGGCTGAAGGAGGATGAGGAGGAGAAAAACTTCCACTAATCATTTCTGCTTTTGTTGTTGCAGTTGCCAAAAGTGAGCGAGGCTTCTCCTATAGCCGAGAGTCCAACCCACACTGCCAGCAGGTGAGTCACATTTCACCAGTTGGTGAGTCACACTACACCACTCAAATGGGTGAACCTATTTTAATATGCGCTACCAGCCAAAAGTCTGGACACACTCATTTGTTTCTTCTTTATTTCCATAATTATTAGCATTATAGATATAGTAAACCAAAAATAAACCCAAACTATCTTGACTTGTTTGTTTTTGTCCTCATAACGTAGGCTTGTCTCCGTGAAGTGATTGACATGTCTACATTCATTTGAATGAGAATGTCTTTTTTGGACTTGCTCATCAGGATGTTCAGATCATAGGAAGGAGGTTCATCTTAAAGATTGACTATGTATCTTTTATGGTGAATGTTCCACAAAATGACCTTTAAACTTACACTACCAGTCAAAAGTTTGGACACACCCTCTCATTCATTTTTTATTTTAATTTTTTTTCTTTTCTTTATGTTTACTACATTCTCTATTTTAGGTACACACATAAGACATCAAACATATGATGCAAGAAGACTTATGTATGCAAAGAAAAACAAGAACAAATTGAAAAACTCAACTAAATATTATTTTTATATTTTATATTCAAATCCTCCCTTTGCTTTGTTGACAGAAACCCTTGGTCTTCTATCAATGAGCTTCATGAGAAAGTGTTCTGAAATGGTTTTCTCTTCAAGATCTGCCTTGTCAGGGTGAAGAAATGCCAAAATTTCAAACCTGTGATAAAAGTAAAGGGTAAAGGCTATTTTTGTTTACTACATTACATGCATATTCATTCATAGTTCTGATGCCTTCAGTGAGAATTTACTATGCAAATAATTATTAAAAAAATAAATAAATAAAAGTGTGTCCAAACTATTGACTGGTAGTGTATCTCCATGGGTGCCACCAAGCCAAGTTACTGGTCAGATCTATGGAGAGGTAACTCTACTAGATGATGAGAAAGCTGCTTTTTCTTTGTATTTTTCAGCAAAAAATAAATAAATACAATAAACACCTGTAATTGAACAAAACATGCTACATAGGTCTCCAATAAGAATAGCTGATAGCTAATGGAGATTAATTAAATTAAATCAAATTCAATTAAATATCATCAATCAGTTAAAATACTGTCGCACTTTAACTGTATGCTTTTAACTTTATATTTTAGTAATAGTTAACTTGTTTATGTTGTTGTAAGGCAACCTTGAGTGTCCAGAACTGCGCCTAATAAATAAAATGGATTTTTATTAATATTATAAAATGCCAGAAACACAAGTTTATTGCCATACTGTGGAACTTCTCAGGTAGTGAAATGGCACCTCCATGCAGAGGTAATGGATACCCCACTAGAAAGGTTACAAACTCACTTGGAAACCATTTAAATATTTCCATTGTCAGTTTAATTCTCCAAACTTTCTGCAGTTAAACAGGCTTCAGACACTCTTCTTTACAACATCTGTTTGTGGAGTTGGACTTCCTGTGGAGATGCCACTCCAAAGCTGTAATAATCCAGGCTTCCTCTGACTCTGTGCATAGGCAGTGGTTGTGCATGTAGCAGGTGTGCACACGCAGGAGCGTGCACGTGCAGGAGCGGCATGATTAGGAGCACAGATGTGGAGATGTAGATTTAGTGTATGGATTGATGGAGATGAAGGCGTCCAGGCGTTCAGTAAATAGCAGGCTGTTTTTCTGACTAAAGCTTGTCTCATTAAATGGATTCAAAAACATATCTGCTGACTTTAATCTGACCAGCCACACTCAGAGTCCCTCTGGTGTACCTTCCATCTCATCTGCATGTGAGGAAGTGTGTGTGTGCGTGTGTGTGTGTGTGGTGTGTGCGTGTGGTGTGTGTGTGTGTATACGTGTGTATGTGTGTACATGTGTGTGTGTGTGTGTGTGTGTGCGTGCAAGCGTGTGTGTGTTCGTGTGTGTGTTGTGTGTGTGCGTGCGTGTGTTGTGTGTGTGTTCGTATGTGTGTGTGTGTGTGTGCTGTGTGTGTGTGTGTGTGCGTGTGTGTGCGTGTGTGTGCGTGTGTGTGCGTGTGTGGTGGGTGTGTGTGTGTGTGCGTGTGTGTGCGTGTGTTGTGTGTGTGTTCGTATGTGTGTGTGCGTGTGTGGTGTGTGTGTGTGCATGTGTGTGTGCGTGCGTGTGTTGTGTGTGTGTGTGCGTGTGCGCGTGTGTGTGCGTGTGTTGTGTGTGTGTGTACATGTGTGTGTGTGGTGTGTGTGTGTGTGTACGTGTGTGTACGTGTGTGTGTGTGTGTGTGTGTGTGTGTGTGTGTGTGTGTGTGTGTGTGTGTGTGTGTGTATGTGTGTACGTGTGTGTGTGTGTGTGTGTGTGTGTGTGTGTGTGTGTGTGTGTGTGTGTGTGTGTGTGTGTGTGTGTGTGTGTGTGTGTGTGTGTGTGTGTGTGTGTGTGTGTGTGTGTGTGTGTGTGTGTGTGTGTGTGTGTGTGTGTGTGTGTGTGTGTGTGTGTGTGTGTGGTGTGTGTGTGTGTGTGTGTGTGTGTGTGTGTGTGTGTGTGTGTGTGTGTGTGTGTGTGTGTGTGTGTGTGTGTGTGTGTGTGTGTGTGTTGTGTGTGTGTGTGAGGAGGTATGTACTGTAGGTGAATGGTTTGTAGAATTGGCAGATGAATGCCTGTGAACACATGTATGTGTGTGTTGTTGTGTATGTGCAGCAGTCACATGCAGAGGGGCTCGTGGGACGGAGCAGGTGAAAGTTTACAAAGGCCTGGTGACATTGGTGTGGTCGTCATGGCAACAGCTGCGCTGGGACTGGCTGAAGGACTCCCACTTTGTTTATTGGCACAAAGAAGCCACTATGTTAGTTTTGATCTTTTGCTTTTTAAAGGACGCGGAGTGTCCCTGAACGCCTCATGGACACCTCACAGCCAGCACTTTTCATTAGGACCACCATGGCAGGCCTTTTCTGTTTGATTTTTGTACAGTTAAAAAAAAAATTGGACACTTACTGATTTTTTTATGCTTTACAAAGTCCCAAAGATCCCAAATATTCCCAGAGACCATGTTTGTGAGCAGGTCCTTGTTATGAGGCAAAACTGCACATGTATCATGTCATCGCATAAGGGACTTAAGGCTGGCAAGGCAAGAATTTAGTTTTAAACACACAACTATTTTACTTCTATAGCAGAATTAACTGTAGCACATTTTATTTGCTGCTCACTCCCCCTTCAGAGTTTTTTAAACACAATCAGGGGACATGAAACTACTGCATATTGCATATTTGTGAGGTAGGCCTGTCATGTACTAAGTGACTTTTATGGTTAATTATTGGCTCATTCTGTTATTTATTTGTTGCAGCTTGTGCCTTTTAATTAATTATAAATAATTATAATTATTATTATAATTAAATAATTTAAGGATTATCTTGCATTATTTTGATTGTGCCACTGGCATAAAGTAGTTTCAATATTATTGTTCATCGCAGACAGTATAACTGTGTAACAATATGTTGTGCTTCAAAATTTGTTATAGTGAGAGACCTATTTTCCAGTTGTTTTGTATCATGTTTTAGTATATTTATGGAGAAAAGTCACGTGGGAGCGAGGGCAATGGGTGACATATGAAACCTCGTCAGCCATGTTTTGATGAGCGAACAATGTTATGCAATGTTGCACGTTAAAACAAACAAACAAAAAATCACCCCTCATTAGTTGTTTTAGTGAAATAAGTATTTAATAGTAATAGGAACAATTAAAACATGTTTGATTCAATTTTATGAGGTAGAGCATTGTGCAGAGAACATAATTATAAGCAGTTTTTAACATTGAGTCTGTTACAATCATATACTCACTGCCCCTTTTCAACAAGCCAGACTGTCTCAAACATCGACAGCTCTGACCGGCAGCACTTGATTTTTTAAAGTGCAACTTTTTTAGAATATCTAATCATTTCTGTATGATGATTGTATTCTCAGCTGTTTCAGCTCTGCATGGATCTATTTGACTGTATACACTATGATCAGTGTTGGGAAGGTGACTTTTAAAATGTATTCCCCTACAGATTACAGATTACATACCCCAAAATGTAGTTTGTAATGTAATCCATTAAATTACTTAAGGTGAGTAATGTAATCTGAATACTTTGGATTACTGGATTTGCTGTAGAGAAGCAAAGACGAGGATATTGTAATATAAGATGTTTTGTCTGCTGAAAGAAAATAAAAAGCCCAGACTTTACTCAACAAAATTAAAAATATTATTGATAGAAGAAGAGACACATCAGCGCAGCCTGGTTTAGTCCTGGTTTAGCCCTGGTTTAGCCCTGGTTTAGTCCTGGTTTAGTCCTGGTTTAGTCCTGGTTTAGCCCTGGTTTTGTCCTGGTTTAGCCCTGGTTTTGTCCTGGTTTAGCCCTGGTTTTGTCCTGGTTTAGTCCTGGTTTAGTCCTGGTCTTGTCCTGGTTTTAGACCTGGTTTAAACCTGGTTTAGACCTAGTTTAGATCTAGTTTAGACCTGTTTTAGACCTGGTTTACTTTCTGGCAATGAGTGCAATTACTGAAGAAAAAAAAAAAAAGGTGTGTGTGTGTGGGGGGGGGGGGTATAGCCCAAAAATGTGAACATGTTATCCATTCATTTCAACAGAGTAACTGTAATCCAATTACCACTCACTGAAACAGTAACTGTAACTGAATGCAGTTACTCATCATTTGTACTCTGATTACATAACTCTGGTACATGTAATCTGTTACTCCCCAACACTGACTATGATGTAGCATAAGTGTGTTGCCTGGATCCAGAATACACACTTCTTAAATACTTTACAAAGACGTGAGTCTGGTCACCTGTGAAGCTCTCAGGCGTCATATTTGGCATCTTACAAGGAGAAAGGAAACAAAAGGCACAAAACATTTCTTCAGAATCAAAGAGTGAAGTACTAAACACTTAACTAATATGAGGTGAGAAAAAATTGATTTTGTTCAAAATAGTGGGTGACCAATGAGCTCCTTCATTTCTAGTGCGTCACTGAAAAAAACACAAATTTGTTTGGCCAGCCGAGGTTGGGCCTGTTTCGACTGAGGGCTTATGGACACAACTGATAATCCCAGGCAAATCCATGCAGTGCTCAAAGAAATAAGGCTGTGACTGACTGCTGTTTTTCCCAACCTACAATAAAACTATTTATTCATAAACAAACAATATATAACCACAGGACATCATGCTTCCCTCTGTAATGATTGGTCCTGCTCCTTTAGCGTGCTGCTGATTCTCCGCTCTGTTTCCTGCTTGGTTTGTCTGAGCACTGCTCTAACATCCAGCTGTGGCCTTTGTGTGCTGCTTTGGAGAGCCGGAGAGAACAAACTCTGCTCAAATCCCAAATTAGCGCCTCTTGCTAGCCGTTGCTCGTGCTCTTGTTGAATTGAGCCTAATGCTAATTGTTGGAGATGGACGACGCAGCGTTGGGCTCTGGTCCAAGAAGGCCTCCACATCCTGCTCCCAAAGCTTCTGACGCAGTCTGACAAACAGTCCTGCAAACACTTATTATTTTTGCACTTATATCTCACTGGAGTATTTTTAGTGTACTTGACTACATGTTGAGGATATAGGGGAAAAGTATATACAGGCAGTTTATGAATATTTAATATTTGTATTTCTCTGAAATTTTTTTTTTTAAATAATTATATAAATAAATTTTTAAAAATTAAAAGTGCACACACCTACACACACACTATAAACTATAAAACTGTATAAGAAATTACAAGTTACAAGTAAAATGTGTAAATAAAAATAGAGAATACACATTCCTTTATAAGAACTCATTTCAGCTTCTGTTTATAAGAGCCATTTTTAAATGTAAAAATCAATTATAGAGTTAGATTTTTTATTGCTATGGCAACAATGTTCATTTTTTTGTCACTCTGAAACCCATGCATAGGTGAATTTTGTCCCCTTAACTCGTGTACATGTGTGTTTTCTCTCCATCTCTACCCTTCTGCTGTAACATTTTCCTCTCAGCAACAGGTAGAAACTGACACAGATGGTTGTTTAATCAGGTCTGCAGTTGGCATGGCAACCAAAGGAAACAGGGCCCAAAGCGGCGGAGCCAATAAGAGTCCTTTTGTTTTAGTGGGACCCCCTCGGCCCCGCACCGTGAGGGAGTGACTTCAGCTAACACAGGCGCTCTTTGTCTCAGCCCACAGCCAGCCTAGGCTCATAATTGGCCTGCTTTGGTCCTCTTTAGTATGAGAAAGACTGCTTTAGCCAGGCCACCACACACTAACCATTCAGCGCAGCAGTCGTCTGGTGTCATTTTGAACATGATTTTTGAAAACTCAGACACAGACAATGGTGTTGTTCCTATTACAGAAGCAGAACTGAAACCTAAAAGAGAATAGTATAGGAAATGATGTGTGTCCATAACATTAGTGCTTCATGTTAACCAGTATAACCATACACTTGTGTATACAGTGAATATGTGAATAGTAGAATCCTGTGAGGACTAGAGACAGAATGCAGAATAAAACCTTTTTAGTTACATTTTAATGTCAATATGGGTGTAATAATCAGGCATGGCGACACAGCACATAGATTATAAAAACATCATCATATTACACACACATTACATTGATAATTTTACATTTTCATTGTAAAATTCAGTAATGTAGTGTAATGTAATATAATGTAATGTAATATAATATAATGTAATGTAATGTAATGTAATGTACAGTGGTAGACTCTGTGCTGTGGTTCACACTGCACAAGGCAAAAGAAAATGGCATGCATTCTGACTGTTTCATATTCAACTTAAACATTTTGAAATTGTTACAATGTGATGTTTCAATCCAAGTCAATCCAACCTTTTTTGTATAGTACATCTTATAAACAGGACAGTTTCCAAAGTGCTTCACATAGCAATGTAAAATATATATATAAAAAAAAAAGTCAGCAGAAATATGTTCCAACCATGAGGAAACTAATAGAATCAATCAATAAAATAATAATAATAATAAAATCAATACATAAAAGTGATCCTAAAAAAAAAAAGATAAATAAACAAATGAATAAAATAAATAAAAGACACAGTGGAGCACACATGTGGTGTTAAAAGCCAGAGAATAAAAGTGGGTCTTGAGATGAGACTTAAAACTCTCCACTGTGGGGCCGTTTGGACGTGGAGGGGCAGAATGTTTCAGAGTTTGGGGTCGGTCACAGAGAAGGTCTTGTCCCCCCTGGTTTTAAGTCTCATTTTAGGCACCACAAGCTGAAGCTGGCCCCTGGACCTCAGCACACGTGCGGGGGAGTAAACCTGGATGAGGTCCGAGATGTACTGTGGGGCCAGTCCATTCAAAGCTTTAAAAACAAAAAAATCAAATCTTAAAATAATGTTTCATGTTTCAAATCTATATGAAAATTTTACTTTGATAAAGATAACCTTCACTTCAGTAAAAAGTTACTAAAAAGTAGAAAAAAATATGAATGAACAATCCTTCAAACACCAATATAAAATTCTCCTGGCCATGCCTTCACCTGCCAGTCGCTGTCCCAGACCTCCACGAGCACAGTGACTCTAGCATGAAGGCTTGTGGGACTGCACCTCATCTCCAGCTTCTGTGTCTCTTGTGTTGTATTCTGTACAGGGAGTGGAGCTGCCTCTGTCACCCACCAAAACGCACCCGTACCAGGCCTACGTGTCCAACACCCCCCAAGCTCCCCACGGCCGGAGGAGAGCCCTGCCCCTCCAGCACATGGGTATTTTATGAATATAAAATGCATCATTTGAATTTTGTTATGTATTGTTATTTTAGAAATCAATTTACTTTCATTCTGATTTAGATTCCCCTATTAATATTATATTATATATATATATATATATAATATATATATATATATATATATATATATATATAATATATATATATAAAATGTGTTTCTCACCTTCCACGGTGGTAGGTCTCTCTCACCCTCATTCAGCTCGGGCCTGGGAGCTATATATATATATATATATATATATATATATATATATATATATATATATATATATATATATATATATATATATATATATATATATATATATATATATTAGGATTTATTCAATTTATTATTTCTGTATTTGACCATTGTAATGTCATGTGTATTTTTTTATTAAATACATCCAGCACTTTAAGTTAATTGAATTTAATAATCCTATTATTACTGATATTATGAAAATGCTATTAAAATAACTACTAGGAACACTGGCATGTACCTTCATAATGTATTAGTCTAAGTGGAATCTGAAAACTAGCTCCATATATAGATTTGTGTTGTGTTCATCTGTGATTGCTGTGCAGGTCTGCATAGCTCATGACTTTGTTCTCCTGTTTTACAGATGCTCATGCAAAAAGAGTACGGAAGGTTCCCCCTGGTTTACCTTCATCGGTGAGTTCTGTGTTGAGTTCAGGTTCCTGTCTGTTGTAGTCAGTGCTGCGTTCAGGTTCCTGTCTGTTGTAGTCAGTGCTGCGTTCAGGTTCCTGTCTGTTGTAGTCAGTGCTGCGTTCAGGTTCCTGTCTGTTGTAGTCAGTGCTGCGTTCAGGTTCCTGTCTGTTGTAGTCAGTGCTGCATTCAGGTTCCTGTCTGTTGTAGTCAGTGCTGCATTCAGTGTTAGTCTGGATGCACTGGCACCTTCTCAATGGCAGACAGGTGTTCATTTTCATAATGGATCTTTTCTTCGGTGTGCGCCTCTCCAAAGATACCACCCACTGCTGCACTGGCATCTTCAATAAGCCATCAGTGTCTCTCCTTGCTCCTCTGTCACAGGCAAACATTTAGTGTTCAGTGTGCTCAGTGTTGGTTGTTGTAGCGGGCTATGTCAAATGACACTTCAGTTCTTATTGCATTGTGGAATTGTATTGCAGTTTTGCCCCAGTAATGTGTGACATCAAAGACAATCACATTGCAGTATTTACTAATGAGATCTAAATATTGACCATGTCACCAGTCACCATGGGATCTCGTGTATAAAAAACTGCTAACCCTGTAATTTGGACTTCTACAAACACGTTCTTCAAATGCACGGGAGAAATGAAATGTTATAATGCACACTCACCAGAACATCTTGATTCAAGAAATAACATTGGACATGAAATTGTAAGAACTGTTTGTAATCTTGTTTAAGTGTAATGACTTGGGACACCACACCTCATACTTACACAACAACTACAGTGCACAGTATAAGTTTCATTGTATCTCATCAGTTTATGCAGTAGCATTAAGTCTCGAGCTAGGCCTCTGGTAAAGGACCTAAGCTGGACAGTTTTATATATATATACTACAGAAAATAATCATAGTCATATTTGGATAATCACAAGACTCTATAAAACATTTTTTAATAACAAAGACAGAGGCATTAAATCAAAATGGCACACTTCTGTTTAGATGTCTGTAGTCACCATATTTTGACCTTGTTTTGATAAAAAAAAAATGTTTTAAGCATCTAAATTTACAAATGATCATTTGACTAGTTGACTAATCAATAATAATAATAATAATAATAATAATAATAATAATAATAATAAAAGAAATGTCTGGCAACTGTTAAAATAATCACTAGTGGCAGCCCCAGTTTACATATAACACTTTTGATTTTGATTGTGATCCTGATGGAAAAAAAAAAAAAATCCATCTGTTTTTTTTTTTTTTTGGTTTTTCTTAGCACATGTTGGCCGGTGGCTGATTTGAACTGAAGTCAGAGCAGTGACTACTAGTCTTTCAAAAAAGGGAACCACTTAACATTTTCAATTTTTTTATAATGCTATTTAAGAACTAGAGTCAGACTAGCAACTCAGCAGTCACTATAGCCTCTAATGCCCCAGGTTTTCACTTCTGATTGTGTGAGTGTGTGTTTCCTGCAAACTGTAAACTGAAAATGAGCTCAGTGAAATGAGAAATTAGCTCAGTGCCATGCTTTGAAATTGGTGACACCAAATTAATAATAAAATATAATAGTTATTGTTGCAGTATTAATTAATGGGGCTAAAAAAATTTTTTTTATTTTTAATTATTTATTAATTTATTTTATCTCATTCATAGAACATTTCCCCAATTGATATGTGAACTGCATGCAATCTTTGCGCTTTTATTTATTTATTTTTCCCAACAATTTTATTTTTAGGCAAAACAAACTCCAGC
>NW_026571133.1:43263405-43423405 GCF_026225935.1 Boleophthalmus pectinirostris | reverse complement strand
AAAACTACTGAGTTTGGAAAAATATCAGAACAAATGTAGATTTTTATTTATCTAAAATAAAATGTCAAATATTGGCAGGAATTATTTTGTCTTAAATCTTGGTTGTGACGTGTTTCCACCGTCCTGATGTGAACCTGGAACCTCGGGAAGAACGAACGAAACATGTGACATGACTCTTACAGCGAGAAAACAAATAAAACTGTGTGTTTGTAAAATGTAAATACTGGAGTGTGTGTTGTTGTACAGTGGAGTGTGTGTGGAACTTGGTCTTGTGCCGGTGCAGGTTTGTGTTTCTGTGAGGTGCACGTGTGGTCCGGAGCAGAGTCGGGCTTCAGCGTGGAGTTTCAGCGGTGAGTTTCAGCGTGGAGTTTCAGCCTGGGGCCTGTGTTTGTTCTGACAAGTGTCTGTGCGTCTAATGGAGAGGTGAGGGAAAACGCCGTGTTCCTCCTCGGAGCTGCAGAAGGTTCAGGAGGTTCAGGTGGATCAGGTCAAAGCTCGGCCTCTGGGACTCGCTCCTCCGCTCACCTCGGCTCCGGCGGAAACGGCAAAACAAACACACAAAAGTTTCTTCTCAAATGAGTGAAGCGAGTGCAGCCGCAGGGGACCGGCTCAGGGTCACTCCGGAACATTCTGTCCAAACACACAACGCACACAACGCACAACACAACACACACACACAACACGACACACACGTTTGTTTTACATTATCAGCCACTCAGAGCCTCCCTCTCCCCAGACGCCTCCTCCAGCTCTCGGGGGGTTTGTTCTTCATCAGTGAATCTGCAGAAACATCAGCGTCAGAGTTTGAGGTCAGAGTCAAAATCAAACTCACAAGAATTTAAGAAAAACAAACACGACAACAAACGACAACAACGACGACAACGACGACAAACGGGAACTTCAAGAAAATAAACTCAACAAATGACCAGATCCTCCAATACACACACTACACACAAACTACAGACTACACACAGATTACACACACACTTCAGCATTTGTTGTATATTTATTTGTTTATCGTGTGTGTGTTCTGTGTATATGTGTATGTGTATATATGTATATGTGTATATGTGTATGTGCATATGTGTGTATATGTGCTATGTATATGTGTATGTATATGTGTATGTGCATGTGTATGTGTATGTGTATATGTGTATATGTGTATATGTGTATGTGTATATGTGTATGTGCATATGTGTATATGTGTATGTGTATTATGTGTATATGTGTGTATATGTGCATATGTGTATATATGTGTATGTGCATATGTGTATGTGCATATGTGTATATATGTGTATATGTGTATGTGTGTATATGTGTGTATGTGCATATGTGTATATGTGTATGTGTATATGTGTATGTGTGCATATGTGTATGTGTATATGTGTATATGTGTATGTGCATATGTGTATATGTGTATGCGTATATGTGTATGTGCATATGTATGTGCATATGTGTATGTGTATATGTGTATATGTGTATGTGTATATGTGTATATATGTGTGTGTATATGTGTATGTGCATATGTGTATATGTGTATGTGTATGTGTATATGTGTATATGTGCTATGTGTATATGTGTGTATATGTGTATATGTGTATATGTGTATATGTGTATGTGTATATGTGTATGTGCATATGTGTATATGTGTATATGTGTATATGTGTTATGTGCATATGTGTATATGTGTGTGTGTGTATGTGTATATGTGTATATGTGTAATATGTGTATATGTGTATATGTGATATATATGTGTATGTGTATATGTGTATGTGCATATGTGTATGTGCATATGTGCATATGTGTATGTGTGTATGTGTATATGTGTATATGTGCATATGTGTATTATGTGTATATGTGTGTATGTGTATATGTGTATGTGCATATGTGTATATGTGTGTGTATGTGTATGTGCATATATGTGTATGTGTATATGTGTATGTGTATATGTGTATATGTGTATATGTGCATATGTATATGTGTATATGTGTATGTGTATGTGTATATGTGTATGTGTATGTGTATGTATGTGTATGTGCATATGTGTATATGTGTGTATATGTGTATGTGTATATGTGTATGTGCATATGTGTATATGTGTATATGTGTGTATGTGCATGTATATGTGTATATGTGTATATGTGTATATGTGTATGTGCAATGTGTATATGTGTGTATATATGTGCTATATGTGTATATGTGTATGTGCATATGTGTATATGTGTATGTGTATATGTGTATGTGCATATGTGTATATGTGTATGTGTATATGTGTATGTGCATATGTGTATATGTGTATATGTGTATGTGTATATGTGTATGTGCATATGTGTATATGTGTATGTGTACATGTGTATGTGCATATGTGTATATGTGTATGTGTATATGTGCATATGTGTATATGTGTATGTGCATATGTGTATGTGTATATGTGTATGTGTATATATGTGTATGTGCATATGTGTATATGTGTATATGTGTATATATATATATGTATATGTGTGTGTGTATGTGTATATGTGTATATGTGTATGTGTGCGTATATGTGTATATGTGTGTATGTGCATATGTGTATGTGTATGTGTATGTGTATGTATATGTGTATATGTGTATGTGCATATGTGTATATGTGTATGTGTATGTGTATATGTGTATGTGCATATGTGTATATGTGTATGTGTATATGTGTATGTGCATATGTGTATGTGTATATGTGTATGTGCATATGTGTATATGTGTATGTGTATATGTGTATGTGCATATGTGTATGTGTATATGTGTATGTGCATATGTGTATGTGTATATGTGTATGTGTATGTGTATATGTGTATGTGCATATGTGTATATGTGTATGTGCATATGTGTATATGTGTATGTGTATATGTGTATGTGTATATGTGTATATGTGTATGTGTACATGTGTATGTGCATATGTGTATATGTGTATGTGCATATGTGTATGTGTATATGTGTATGTGCATATATGTATATGTGTATATGTGTATGTGTATATGTGTATGTGCATATGTGTATATGTGTATATGTGTATGTGCATATGTGTATGTGTATATGTGTATATGTATATGTGTATGTGGAGATGTGTATGTGTGTATGTGTGTGTGTTATATGTGTGTTACGCGTGTGTGTTTTGTGTGTTGTGTGTATTTATGTGTGTATTGTGCATGTGTATTTTGTGTGTGTTGTGTGTTTTGATCATAAATTGTGTGTGTGTTTTGCTGAGTTTCTTTTCTCTCGTTGTGTTTGTGTTTTATTGTTGATTTGTCAAGGTGCCAACTTGTCACTTATTAAGAAAAATGTGAGTGTGTGAAACGTACAAAACGCACAAAACGCACAGTCACGCTTCAGTGTTTCAAATTGTTTTATTCAGTGTTTTTTATGTAAAAGTTTGAGTGTGACGTGTTCCCTCAGATCATCTCAGATCAAAGCATCGAGTTTCCAGGAAGCGTCTGTCAAAGTTTCACACATGAACGAACCTGAAGCTCCGAGAAGAAAATAGACGTAATTACAATAATTACACTGTCCTCACAGCGCTCAGAACATACAGATATAATGTGTATATGGATATAGATATGTGAGTGTGTGTGTGTGTGTGGTGTGTGTGTGTGTGTGTGTGTGGTGTGTGTGTGTGTGCGTGTGTGTGTGGGCGCAGGGTCGGAGCTGTCCGCGGTGCTGAAGTGTCTGTGTGTCTGTTCGGGAGCGGATCTGATGCTTCATGTTTTTCTTCTGTGTAAATTTGTGAATGAATCCGCTTCTTTCTCTGAACAGAAACATTTGTTTGTGGCTGAAGCGGCGGGACGCGCGGGTTTGTCCGGGGAGAAGAAAAAAAGCAAAACTCTGAGAGAAAAAACAAAAACTAAAATGTTGCCGGAAAAGGACGAGAAGAAAAACCAAGAGCCGCTGAAACGTCCCGCGCTCTGTTTCTGTTTCAGTTTCTGTTTGAGTGTGAAAGGCTCCGGAGAAAAACACATTTAGACTAAAAAAATAAAAATAATAATGACGTAATAATGATAATAATAATAATATTAACAGTGATAATGTAAAAAGTCATAAATGCCGCGCGTGCTCCGTGAGCGTTACGTGTGCGTGTGACGTCACTGGAGTTTAAAGTGGGCCGCGCATCAGGAGCACCCCAGAGCCTCGCGCGCAGGAGAGGAAAGGAGAGAGCCGGAGAGAGCCGGAGAGAGCCGGAGAGAGCCAGGGAGAGCCGGAGAGAGCCAGGGAGAGCCGGAGAGAGCCGGAGAGAGCCGGACTGGAGCCTGATCTGCTGCAGCGGCGCGTCAGAGCGCGACACCGCGGACCGAGCACCGCTCACCGGAGCCGCGGAGGAGGAGCGGAGCCCCGGAGCCGCCGCGGAGCCGGAGCCAAACTCTGGATCGCACCTGCACCTTGATCCTCAGAGCCGCGCGCGCTTTGGACCTGTTGTTTTGTCACGAGGCGGAACTTTCCCGCGTCTGGATTTACGCGGTGAGTAAAAAAACTCCAGAGCCGAAGATTCTCTTCTGTTTGAATTTATTTTTATTGTGTTTAATTTTATCAGAGCCGTAAAGCAGAGTGTGTGTGTGTGTGTGTGTGTGTGTGTCTCCGGTGAGTCGGTGCACGGCGCCCGCAGGAGCCGCGCTGGATCTCGCCGTGACAAATAGTGCTTTCTATTTAATTAGGCTATTGGCGAGTCCGTCCGCGGCGTGTGCGTGTGTGTGTGTGTGCGCGTGTGCGCGCGTGTGTGTGCGCGGTGCCAAACGGCGCTGGATCCGCCTCGGTTCGGGGTAATTTACGGCCGTTGCGCGCGGCTCTTTGCACGGCTCTTTAGGACGGCTCTTTGGACGGCTCTTTGGACGGCTCTCGTTCATTGTTTGTTCAGTGTTTTGTGGCTCACACGCGCTTTTATTCAAGTAGTTTAGTTTTATTTTCTTTCACATTTGTCACATTTACAGTTGATTTCAGAGACTCAGACTCTGTGGAAGTTTCTCGAGTTTTTTCAGGTTTTATTTATGACTCNTTAAATGTAAAAAATCAATTATAGAGTTAGATTTTTTATTGCTATGGCAACAATGTTCATTTTTTTGTCACTCTGAAACCCATGCATAGGTGAATTTTGTCCCCTTAACTCGTGTACATGTGTGTTTTCTCTCCATCTCTACCCTTCTGCTGTAACATTTTCCTCTCAGCAACAGGTAGAAACTGACACAGATGGTTGTTTAATCAGGTCTGCAGTTGGCATGGCAACCAAAGGAAACAGGGCCCAAAGCGGCGGAGCCAATAAGAGTCCTTTTGTTTTAGTGGGACCCCCTCGGCCCCGCACCGTGAGGGAGTGACTTCAGCTAACACAGGCGCTCTTTGTCTCAGCCCACAGCCAGCCTAGGCTCATAATTGGCCTGCTTTGGTCCTCTTTAGTATGAGAAAGACTGCTTTAGCCAGGCCACCACACACTAACCATTCAGCGCAGCAGTCGTCTGGTGTCATTTTGAACATGATTTTTGAAAACTCAGACACAGACAATGGTGTTGTTCCTATTACAGAAGCAGAACTGAAACCTAAAAGAGAATAGTATAGGAAATGATGTGTGTCCATAACATTAGTGCTTCATGTTAACCAGTATAACCATACACTTGTGTATACAGTGAATATGTGAATAGTAGAATCCTGTGAGGACTAGAGACAGAATGCAGAATAAAACCTTTTTAGTTACATTTTAATGTCAATATGGGTGTAATAATCAGGCATGGCGACACAGCACATAGATTATAAAAACATCATCATATTACACACACATTACATTGATAATTTTACATTTTCATTGTAAAATTCAGTAATGTAGTGTAATGTAATATAATGTAATGTAATATAATATAATGTAATATAATGTAATGTAATGTAATGTAATGTACAGTGGTAGACTCTGTGCTGTGGTTCACACTGCACAAGGCAAAAGAAAATGGCATGCATTCTGACTGTTTCATATTCAACTTAAACATTTTGAAATTGTTACAATGTGATGTTTCAATCCAAGTCAATCCAACCTTTTTTGTATAGTACATCTTATAAACAGGACAGTTTCCAAAGTGCTTCACATAGCAATGTAAAAATATATATATAAAAAAAAAGTCAGCAGAAATATGTTCCAACCATGAGGAAACTAATAGAATCAATCAATAAAATAATAATAATAATAAAATCAATACATAAAAGTGATCCTAAAAAAAAAAAGATAAATAAACAAATGAATAAAATAAATAAAAGACACAGTGGAGCACACATGTGGTGTTAAAAGCCAGAGAATAAAAGTGGGTCTTGAGATGAGACTTAAAACTCTCCACTGTGGGGCCGTTTGGACGTGGAGGGGCAGAATGTTTCAGAGTTTGGGGTCGGTCACAGAGAAGGTCTTGTCCCCCCTGGTTTTAAGTCTCATTTTAGGCACCACAAGCTGAAGCTGGCCCCTGGACCTCAGCACACGTGCGGGGGAGTAAACCTGGATGAGGTCCGAGATGTACTGTGGGGCCAGTCCATTCAAAGCTTTAAAAACAAAAAATCAAATCTTAAAATAATGTTTCATGTTTCAAATCTATATGAAAATTTTACTTTGATAAAGATAACCTTCACTTCAGTAAAAAGTTACTAAAAAGTAGAAAAAAATATGAATGAACAATCCTTCAAACACCAATATAAAATTCTCCTGGCCATGCCTTCACCTGCCAGTCGCTGTCCCAGACCTCCACGAGCACAGTGACTCTAGCATGAAGGCTTGTGGGACTGCACCTCATCTCCAGCTTCTGTGTCTCTTGTGTTGTATTCTGTACAGGGAGTGGAGCTGCCTCTGTCACCCACCAAAACGCACCCGTACCAGGCCTACGTGTCCAACACCCCCCAAGCTCCCCACGGCCGGAGGAGAGCCCTGCCCCTCCAGCACATGGGTATTTTATGAATATAAAATGCATCATTTGAATTTTTGTTATGTATTGTTATTTTAGAAATCAATTTACTTTCATTCTGATTTAGATTCCCCTATTAATATATATATATATATATATATATATATATATATATATATATATATATATATATATATATATATATATATAAAATGTGTTTCTCACCTTCCACGGTGGTAGGTCTCTCTCACCCTCATTCAGCTCGGGCCTGGGAGCTTATATATATATATATATATATATATAATATATATATATATATATATATATATAATATATATATATATATATATATTATATATATATATATATATATATATATTTATATTAGGATTTATTCAATTTATTATTTCTGTATTTGACCATTGTAATGTCATGTGTATTTTTTATTTTAAATACATCCAGCACTTTAAGTTAATTGAATTTAATAATCCTATTATTACTGATATTATGAAAATGCTATTAAAATAAACTACTAGGAACACTGGCATGTACCTTCATAATGTATTAGTCTAAGTGGAATCTGAAAACTAGCTCCATATATAGATTTGTGTTGTGTTCATCTGTGATTGCTGTGCAGGTCTGCATAGCTCATGACTTTGTTCTCCTGTTTTACAGATGCTCATGCAAAAAGAGTACGGAAGGTTCCCCCTGGTTTACCTTCATCGGTGAGTTCTGTGTTGAGTTCAGGTTCCTGTCTGTTGTAGTCAGTGCTGCGTTCAGGTTCTGTCTGTCTGTTGTCTGTTGTAGTCAGTGCTGCGTTCAGGTTCCTGTCTGTTGTAGTCAGTGCTGCGTTCAGGTTCCTGTCTGTTGTAGTCAGTGCTGCGTTCAGTTCCTGTCTGTTGTAGTCAGTGCTGCGTTCAGGTTCCTGTCTGTTGTAGTCAGTGCTGCATTCAGGTTCCTGTCTGTTGTAGTCAGTGCTGCATTCAGTGTTAGTCTGGATGCACTGGCACCTTCTCAATGGCAGACAGGTGTTCATTTTCATAATGGATCTTTTCTTCGGTGTGCGCCTCTCCAAAGATACCACCCACTGCTGCACTGGCATCTTCAATAAGCCATCAGTGTCTCTCCTTGCTCCTCTGTCACAGGCAAACATTTAGTGTTCAGTGTGCTCAGTGTTGGTTGTTGTAGCGGGCTATGTCAAATGACACTTCAGTTCTTATTGCATTGTGGAATTGTATTGCAGTTTTGCCCCAGTAATGTGTGACATCAAAGACAATCACATTGCAGTATTTACTAATGAGATCTAAATATTGACCATGTCACCAGTCACCATGGGATCTCGTGTATAAAAAACTGCTAACCCTGTAATTTGGACTTCTACAAACACGTTCTTCAAATGCACGGGAGAAATGAAATGTTATAATGCACACTCACCAGAACATCTTGATTCAAGAAATAACATTGGACATGAAATTGTAAGAACTGTTTGTAATCTTGTTTAAGTGTAATGACTTGGGACACCACACCTCATACTTACACAACAACTACAGTGCACAGTATAAGTTTCATTGTATCTCATCAGTTTATGCAGTAGCATTAAGTCTCGAGCTAGGCCTCTGGTAAAGGACCTAAGCTGGACAGTTTTATATATATATATACTACAGAAAATAATCATAGTCATATTTGGATAATCACAAGACTCTATAAAACATTTTTTAATAACAAAGACAGAGGCATTAAATCAAAATGGCACACTTCTGTTTAGATGTCTGTAGTCACCATATTTTGACCTTGTTTTGATAAAAAAAAAATGTTTTAAGCATCTAAATTTACAAATGATCATTTGACTAGTTGACTAATCAATAATAATAATAATAATAATAATAATAATAATAATAATAATAATAATAATAATAATAAAAGAAATGTCTGGCAACTGTTAAAATAATCACTAGTGGCAGCCCCAGTTTACATATACACTTTTGATTTTGATTGTGATCCTGATGGAAAAAAAAAAAAAATCCATCTGTTTTTTTTTTTTTTTGGTTTTTCTTAGCACATGTTGGCCGGTGGCTGATTTGAACTGAAGTCAGAGCAGTGACTACTAGTCTTTCAAAAAAGGGAACCACTTAACATTTTCAATTTTTTTATAATGCTATTTAAGAACTAGAGTCAGACTAGCAACTCAGCAGTCACTATAGCCTCTAATGCCCCAGGTTTTCACTTCTGATTGTGTGAGTGTGTGTTTCCTGCAAACTGTAAACTGAAAATGAGCTCAGTGAAATGAGAAATTAGCTCAGTGCCATGCTTTGAAATTGGTGACACCAAATTAATAATAAAATATAATAGTTATTGTTGCAGTATTAATTAATGGGGCTAAAAAAATTTTTTTTATCATTTATTTATTAATTTATTTTATCTCATTCATAGAACATTTCCCCAATTGATATGTGAACTGCATGCAATCTTTGCGCTTTTATTTATTTATTTTTCCCAACAATTTTATTTTTAGGCAAAACAAACTCCAGCCCTCTCCAGAGCTGCCCTCCACCTTTCTCAGTCTCCATTGTATTGCACTCCATATCTCACCATTTGTTGAACATATCAGCATGAAATCATCTATAGGGATGGTGACAATCTTCTCTCCTTGTTAGATTGGTGTTGATAAAATCAAATGTAAATGTTGTGTGTCTTGCCGTTGGTTTGATTGCACAATGGGTATGATGATCAGGCCATCTTTACTCTGTTTCTTTCTATCTTTGTATTTGGCTGGTGGTGCTGGCAAAGCCACATTTATAGATCTGGAATAAACCTGAGGATTGAAAATAACAGAGTGACATAGGCAAAAGTAAGAGAGGGGGCATGATTGGCTGCTCACATGTCATGCACCCACTCAGTGCAGTAAAGGCAGTATTATGTTAATATTATAATACATTTGAAGGTGGGGAATGATGACAATACGGAGAAGGAGCCCAGACCTAACCAGGTGTGAGTCCTGCTGAAATCTCCAAACTTTAAGATCACTGAAAACACCACAGTCACTAATTTATACTACATGAGCATTTGCAGTGAATGAGGCATGTCTAACATGACCTTGGGGCCTCAGAAAACAAAGGGGCCCGTGCAGGATCACATGAGAAGATTCTGCCGTTTTTCCTCCTAATGTTTTGAATTGTCTGTTATTATACTGAATAGAAAATATGATTTTATTCGTGATTTTGGAGATACAAACCACTGGCTCGAGTCTGTGCACTGTGTGTGTGTGTGTGTGTGTGTGTGTGTGTGTGTGTGTGTGTGTGTGCATGTGCGTGGGTGTGTGTGTGTGTGCGCGTGTGCGTGGGTGTGTGTGTGTGTGTGTGTGCATGGGTGTGTGTGTGTGTGTGTGTGTGTGCGCGTGTGTGTGTGTGCATGGGTGTGTGTGTGTGTGTGTGTGTGTGTGTGTGTGTGTGCATGGGTGTGTGTGTGTGTGTGTGTGTGTGTGTGCGTGTGTGTGTGTGTGTGTGTGTGTGTGCGTGTGTGTGCGTGTGTGTGTGTGAGTGCGCGTGTGCGTGTGTGTGTGTGTGTGTGTGTTGTAACCTCTGACTGAACGGGATGTTTTCAGTGAGATGTTTATAGTAACTCTTAATAAAATATGATGATTTGATCTATGTCAGTATGTGTGCACAAAACTGTGCCCCTGCAGCATGTGCACAAAATAGATGATCTAAAGCTAATGTTGTAAAGCATTATTATAAGGTTATTATAAGATAAGATTGAAAATGCTCCTCAAATCCTCAAACTAAACAATAAAAAGGGCAAAGATAATCTGCAACACACATATCTGTGAATGTTCTGCCCCAGCCGGTATGACCAAACAGTCTTTTTGTCTTGAGCATGTTTTCTTGGTTTTGTGGCGTTTAGACTCACTTGCTGTACTGAGGCCGCCATTTTGTGTCAGATGGAGCTGACTCAACTTCAGATCTTTGTACAAATGTCTGAACACGATTCAAACTGGACGCTAACAGCCCAGTGAGTGTGCTTGTCTTTTAAGGATGTGACAGTATGTGTAAAGAATGGAACAAGTGTAAGTCAAGACACGCTCAGATCTGCGGCCAGAGTGTGTAGCAAGGTGAACACACACACTCACAAACACAATGGATTTTAAATGATTTGGAATCTAACTTTTTTTTTTTTTCATATTTATTTACCTTGTATGACTTTGATTAAGATTAATGTTTGTAATTCTATTGCAAACTGAAAAAACAAAAACAAAAAACAACAACACACACACACACACACACAAAGATAAAACTGTGAGGATTCATAAAAGACTTAAAGACAAAACTGAAACATGTTTGTTTCAATACATTTGAACTATTTGTTACTCCCGGATGTTTTCTGTATTCAGGTATTTCTGTTTCTTCATACTACAGCATTCATGTGGCTAGTTACAAATCTGAACGGACAGTATAGCACAATATGAATCCCATACTGTTCTAATCATTATTCTGAACTTCTCCGCTGCTGCCTCAGACTGATGTGTGCCTGTCCCCACACTGCAGTCAGACCTGCGTGTGTGTGGATTATGTATGCATGGTTTCATCTGCGGCTCAATCACATGCAAATATATTCACACGTTAGTTTCTTAATTAAAAATGCAAAGCAGTCCTTATGGTGATTTCCCTGTGATTTGACTTTTTTGAGAAACAACCAAACATTTTGAGAAAGACACTGTGAACTTGTTGAGTGAGAAATAAAGATGATTCAAAGCTTTTACGTTATTTGCATATTTTTGCCAAACGATAGAATGAACTCATCTGACATTTTTCAGGAAACTTAATTATTAAAAGTAATTTCACAAATGATGAAAGTGAAACTATGTGTTTTGTCGGTGGGGGCTGTCTGCTGTCGGGGCGGAGTGCAGCCTGGATCCGTGAGTGCGCGGGACAAAGCTGGGTCTGAGCCAGAGCTGTGAGCCAGCGCACAGACAGATGGTGCACTTATCACACACGTACGCGCGCCTAGGCCCTCGTGCACGGGCAGAAGGCACATTTGCCATGCACATGCGCGTGCTCGGTTCTCGTGCACGCTCCCAGTCTTACTTCCTGTTGACATCTGCTTTAATCAAACCCCAGCCTCACATCACCGTGGAATGTGTGTCCATCAACTCCTCTAGTGGTCACCAGCGAAGCTGCAAGAAAGTAAAATAATACTAATACTACTACTACTAAGAATAATATACTACTGCTACTACTATTATTAATAATAATAATAATAACAATAAAAGTAAAAATAATAATAATAATAATAATAATAATAATAATAATAATAATATAATAATAATAATAATAATATAATATTATTATATTATTATTATTATTATTATTATCATTATTATTATTATTATTATTTCATGATCAGAAGGACTAGTGCGACCCCTGGGTCCCCTTGGAGCCAGCCTGACGCACGGACTTGATCTTGTCGCGTCTGAACTGTGTAGGAGACTGTCCCATTGCTTAATCGCCATTCAAATGGTCCCATATGCACATGCTCGAATTCCGATATTTTGACAAGATCAAACTATAACATTATGAACACAAAGCTAAGCCCACAGCGAGCAGTGTGCGGAGTACAGCCCACGCTCGCTCCAAGCTCGAGCCGCTGACAGTTGTGTCTCTGGCTGAGCGCGCGGAGGGAGGGGCTCCGGCTCTATTTGCATAACGCATGCCTTCGCTCGGTCATACGGGAACATGCGACTGAAGGAAATGAACTGAAGCGCACAGTCCCGCCGCAGCTACGGAGTTTTGTCTCGAATCGAATAGGATCACAATAAAGGAACAGACGTAAAGAAAGGAGGAAGAGCCGAGGGAAAGGGACACTGCGTCGCGGAAAATCCCGACGGGAGAGCGGGAAAGAGCGAGGACGAGCCGGGCAGCACCCTGGCTGGGCACCGATAGGAAACATGTACTGCGCGTACACCATCCCGGGCATGACCAGCAGCTCTCTCATGTACTACTACAACGGGAAGGCGGTGAGTGCTTGTTCGTTTGCTTCGCTGTATTTCTGTTTTGTAAAGTTTTTTTTTTTTTTTTGTTATCTGCTCGTGCGTCCGTGCGCAGCTCGCGCTGAGGTGACACGGACCCAGTGCGTCTTCAAGTCCCAGTCAGATCTTCAAAAGCAGCAGGAGCCAGGGTCAAAGTTCACAGTGAAATAGCACGCGTGTAGCCCACCTTCAAAATGAGCCTCATCAACGTGGCACTTATTCAAGAGCCGAGCTTATTCATCGACATATTATTGTGTCGTGGCATTTTTCTGCCTTTCACCATTTACCTGCGAATGCGTAAATACAGTAATACACTTTT
Organism: Boleophthalmus pectinirostris; assembly: GCF_026225935.1. Taxonomy (NCBI): domain Eukaryota; kingdom Metazoa; phylum Chordata; class Actinopteri; order Gobiiformes; family Gobiidae; genus Boleophthalmus; species Boleophthalmus pectinirostris. The sequence continues at coordinate 43,410,177 of NW_026571133.1, read as the reverse complement.
TGTTATTGATGGCTTGTCTCATATATTATATGTTTAATATTTATTGCACATGCAGCATACATTTCTCCTCCTGTACCAATATCCCACTTATTTTGAGTCAGTGAAATAAAACAGAATGTTACAGATGTTCAGTTTAGATAAGCATCTCTTTCTCCTTCGATCCTGTGAATTATGAGTTCATTATTGGGCTTTTGTAGTGAGTTCTTGTAGCGTTGTGCTGTTTATCCAAACCTGAGGCCTCGTTTCGGCAGCGTTGGCCCATGAGCGCGCGTCCTGTTTTCCACAGAGAAGCAGCCTGCAGAACCTTGCCGAACCCTGCAGAACCTGCACACTGTGTTACGTGTCCTGATGCTTGTCACATAGTGATGTCGGTGATGTCGTGCGCACGTGTGTGTGAGCAATTTCACTGTGCGGTCTCCCCGAGTGTGGAACCTTTACCTGTGTAGGCCTAGCCAATATATATCCTATAGGCCTATTTACTGTTCTATATTGGACTATATAAAGACTATATTTTTTCCGTTTGTTATTTCTCTTTCGTTCATTTTCCCTTCACTGGTTGTTTACTGCAGCTGATGAACACTCCAGCACACGTTTGCGAATCCGAATGGCCCTCCTTCATGTATTTTCAGTCAGTTCACATAAATTAGAAGTATGATTCAAATGATATTTTCCAGTTTACAGTCGTCTCATTTTATTCCCGTGAACCCTAGGCGGCTGCGGTAACAAGACGAGGCCTGTGCACGGTCCTAGTGTGACTCAGAAAAGACCGGTACGGTAAAGTCTTTTTTTATTATTAGGTGACAGGCCTTCACAAAAAATACAGAAATAAATAAAGAAATAAATAACGACATTTTATCTCGCGCTTAGCACCTAATATGCTGGACATGTGTGTTCCCCGTGCAGGCTTTAATAAAGGCTCTTCAATTCAAAAAAGGCCTACGGAGAAGTAGCCTACGCGTGAACGCTCCCACTGCGCGCGCATGTAAACCAAATCACTGTGTGTGTGTGTGTGTGTGTGTGTGTGTGTGTGTGTGTGTGTGTGTGTGTGTGTGCGCGCGTGTGTGTGTGTGTTTTCATAACGTGTTACAAATATGTACCTGTTCCTCAGACTAAAGTAGTGTGAAAAAGGATGACTAAACAGAGTGTAAACCTGGACAAGTTTCATAGTTTCATCTTTGAGCAGGACAAATGACATGATCCAAATAAACACAGATCCCAAGACCCGAGTATGAGCAGAAAGCATTTGTGTAATACCAGTGGTACATGGCCCACACATTAAGAAGCACTGCACTCTGGAACGGTCTGGATTCTCTGCTGTTAAATTATGACATGTAAATACATATTCACAGATATAAATATTCAAAACAAATGTCTGTTCCCTGTGCTCTGCTCTTCCTCTTCTCATCCTCGACACCTCCTCTGCCCCTGCTCTACTCATCCTCTACACCTCCTCTGCTCCTCTATGGTCCTCCTTTGTTCCTGCTCTGGTTCTCTGTTCCTCCTCAACAACTTCTCCTCTGCTCCTGCTTCGGTCCTTCTCTACTCCTCTTATGTTCACCTCTGCTCCTGCTCGCTGCCTTCTCTGCTCTGTGGTGTTCAATTATAATGAGACATAATGAGTGATTTTTCTGTAGCTCCCAAATGGAGAAAGGTTGTGGATGTTGTTGCTCTGAAGAGATGCAAAATTAGAAAACTGAACATATGAGATTGAACACTATGAGAAAAACATACTGAAAAAAGAGAACAATTGATCTAACGCTTAATAATTTACTTTTAGTTTATACTGAAATCTATACACGCAAATTTGACCAATTTCAAAAACATAATTTAAACATTTTTATTATTTAGTTTTTTTCTTTTGGCCTATTTACATACATTTTATTTCTTGAGCTCTGTCAGAATAACGCCAAAGCTCAAGGGCAGAATTGTGTATTCAGTTACACTTTTATGCCCATTCTTACCAAGGTAAAATATTGATTATTAATTATCTAATTCAAAACAATTGACTTTGTCTAATTGTTAAGCACTGACCACTGGTCCAGCCTGCCATTACTAGTAGCTGTCAGTGTGGAGGTCAGGTGATCTTGTGCACTGGCTGTGATTGGCTGTTAGTCCTGGTTGCCGTGGGGCCTGTCTCTGCGTGGCTTTGTTCTGGTTCTGGCACAGGATTCTCATGAGTCTTGATGCGGTGCCAATAAAACCCCATTCCCCCCACCCACCAAGCGTTGCCAACATAACACACTCGCCACCATAACACACAGACCCACCCAAACCAAGAACACGCGACATGCTGTGGCACAACCACTGGGCTGTATATGTAGTATTTCTTCTTATTCAAGTGAAAATAATCATGTATCCAAGTGGAACTTAATTCTGCCTTAAATGTATAAATTCAGTTTTTCTTGATATTATGCTTTTACTTATACATGTTTTTTTTAACTACATTTTATAGCTTTCTTAATAAAGTCAATTTGCATACATAGTAAACATACACACCAGTATATACAAATATACATGGTTTTATCATCAAACGTATTGATACAGTACAGTATTGGTAGTAGTGTCAAAACTACTAGATACTAATTTGAACAGATACAGATACTGAAAAAATAGCATAGACAGGACAACTTTCCTGATTTTATTTTATTTATTTTTTAACAGTACTTAACTAGCACTACTGTTGTGTTTGTAATGGAGCTGAGACCCGGTGTCTGTGATTGTGTCGGTGTCGGTGTTCTGGAGCTCTGAGCTGTATGACTAATGGTTTTGTGATGGTAAACCCCAATATATTTAAGGCTTAAAGGCTTGGTGTTTTCCATAAACTGCACTGGAGGGCCCTGTTGTACATTGCATACTGTACACTTCAGGTTCATGTGTAGTGCACCCCTATTGCACTTGCAAGTGTAGGGACTCATTTTTGTATGCACTAATTAATGGGGACCTGCAATGTGGGAATGAAAAGCAGGTCCCTGTGACACACCTTGGTGTCCACATGAACAACAGTCTACACTGGTGGGACAACAGTGATGCTGTGTACAAGAAGAGCATGAGTAGACTGTACTTCCTGAGAAAGCTCAGGTCTGCTCAGGTCAAGTATGCAGTAAGTTACCACCATCACTCAAGCACACATCACTTTCATACTAAGCAGGCAATTTATATAAAGTGCCTTGCCCAAAGACACAATGACCATTTTTGCCACTGGCGCCCCACTGTGGCACCTATGGCCACCCTTGCATAGTTTCTGAGGTCTGACAAGATGGCCATGTACTATAGAGCAGGGGTAACTTTTTTCACAGAGGAGATAGATAGATGGATTTTACAGAGCCACAACACCTTTAAAACATCTTGGAATAGTAATTCCAGGCCTAATTTAAGTTACAATGCAATAAAAATGCAGTGTTGTGGGTCTTGTGGGTCAACATAAATTAGTTTGAGGGCCATATTTGGCCCCTGGGCCGTAGTTTGGACAACCCTACTATAGAGAGACAGAGGAGCTCATTCTCAGATGCTTCTACAGCTCTGCTCAAACAGTGAGAGATACAGGACTACATTACTCCATGTAACTGAAGAACAACTCACCCTTATGTAATTGATATGCCAATTACTATGTCAATTACTTTGTACAATTACTAATTATTTAATCTTTGCTATGTAAATGAGGTCGTATGGAGGAACCAGTGCAGAGATATATTTACTATATTTCTATATCTTTCTTTTTCTTGTATATAAACAATACTTGATGCCCTATTTGACACAAGTCTCGCTATTCTAAGTCTTGCTATTTTTGCTACTTATTTTGAATTTATCATTACCATTCATATTTTTCTGTGAGCTACTGTGTTGAAATAATTTCCCATCTGGATCAATAAAGTTTATCTAAGTCTAAGGGCCATATCTTGCCTCTGGTTTTAGCTCGAGCTCAGGTGTGGGGCATGGAGCTCTAAACAGTCGGTGTCCTGTGCCTGAATATCAGGTGGAGTGGAGTAGACTGAGAGCATAGTGTGGAGCGTTCAGTGAATTACCAGAATCATAAAAATAAATATCAAACTAGCTGAAAAACATTATGTGTATCATATCTAAGATATATAACACCTTCTTTTATTTTTTTAAGTACTGTATATAACAAAATGAATAACTTTCACATGTTCATGTGCCCCGTGACCCGGCCCGGGTAAGTGGAAGAAAATAGATGGATGGATGTTTATGTGCTGACCCGGATGTCCACGTGCCGTTCGGATGTCCTCCTGCAGCAGAACTCAGACTCGTGCCCACTCCCTCTGTCGGCTCAGCGCTGCTCTACAGTTTGGTTTGATCACAATCTGTACAAAAGCTGCTCATTCACATGAGGTCGTTTACTGCACTATCCTAAAGTGTCTTTTCTTACCCTGTCAGCATGGTACTGCTCATCATGTGGCAAATCTTTCTACAAGTGCAGGCCGTGCATTCACCCTCCCTGTATGTTCATGGGTTAAGACATGTCTGTCCACAAAGTTGTAAAATTAAAAACATTTATATGATAATAAATGGAGGCCTATTCCATAATTCGCAGAAAGCAAGACATCCATCTGTTTGGGATCAAAAGCAGAGGACACCTGTGAAACGAATGCGACTGGTCAGCAGTAGCAGCAGTGGGAACTTGTACCTCAAGTGTATATACATATATATATATATATATATATATATATATATATATATCCTGTCTGGTAACAGGGCATTAGTGAGTTTAAATGCCACCGTGCCACACTGGTCACAGATTGGTTCAGATAACATCACCATATACTGTATGTACTGGTACCGTCACACTTCAGCCTCCACTGGCCAAGTACAGCCCAACCTGGACAGGCCCCCTCATTAACACTTGCCAGCACAAAGACCGGGGCAAGACAATGAGCCTCATTCATGAATCTTTTCTTTAAAAATGTCCCCAACTTCCAATTTAAGAAGATGCTGAGAAAACTCTGCGCCAGATTCACAAAGCATTCATAAGCATTTGAATTCCTTCGTAAGTGACAGTTGCGCCTACTTCACCAACATGCATCCTACAAACACCTCCATGTTCATTTACATTTCATTTACATAGGAAATTAATATGTATTTGTTTAGAAACACCCTCTCAACTTCCATTTATGGCCAATATGGGTTTGGCATTATGACATATGAAAGCGCAAGGGAGAGAGAGGGCGAGGAGGTCAGGTGGAGGGTGTCTACAGCATCAGTGGCGATTTTAAAAGTCCCAACTCACATGAAGACACACAGTAAGCAAATATATATTTCAAAAAACTTTTATCATATTTATCGTGCTTTCCGCGATTGCCGCGGTGGGTGCGCATGCGGGGTAAGGGGGGTGATGGGGGGGTTGAGTCCAGCGCGGTGACCACTGGCAGGGCTGTGACAGAGGCCCATATGGAGAGCACTGGGGCTGGGACAGACTGAGGCTCACTGCAGCCTGTATAAAGTCTGTTAGACCCAATAGACTACATGGTCTATAAAACACCTCATAAATCCTAAAGAATAAAGAATAAAGAAAGTTCAGCATCCTAACAGCTGAAGTCTGCTTTCTCTAACCACCAAGCGGCCAGGAGGCTAGACTTTTCGATTTATTATTATTTATATATATGCTTGGGAGTGACACACACACAATTTCGTTTCTTCATATGTTTCGTATGAAGAATCGACAATAAACTTTTTTGAATTTGAATTATATGTAATTTGATCACATAGTAATATGTTTTTAGGAAATAATTTTACAATCATGGAAGAATTAGAATTTTTTGATGCAATATCAGAATAATAATATTATTAAACAGTAGATTTTTTGTTCTTTATTTATTTGGTTTATTTAGCAGGGGCAGAAACATTAATCAGCATTTCTGTAAATGTAACAGAATTAGCCAGTGAGGCTATTTTTCATCTGTTGTCCCTGGACAGATGGTAAACATGGTCACCCTAAAAACACAACAATAAGATTTATAACAAAAGTGCAATTGTACAAAACAATTTAGTTAAAAGGCAGTGAGAATACAATCAGACACTAACGATCATAAAAACAATGTACAGAGTGAGAAATAAAACACACACTAGAGCACACAGATAGAAGACACACGGCCGGGTAGGGAGGGCAGCGTGCTAATCAGGTTTGATGAGTTATTAGCCAGCTTTTAACATGTTTTTTAATAGACTGTATGATGTTAGGTCTCTAATACTGCCAGGGACTGAGTTCCACTCCTGAGAGGCTGCAATGGAAAAGGCACTCTGGCTGAATGCACTTTTCCTCAGGGGAACGATGCAGTCTCCAAGGGCTTCCCCTCGAGTGAGTCGCTGTGTGGTGGTTCTGATCCTGATAAACTGAGACAGTGGAGGAGATGACAGGCCTTGGATGATTTTGTAAATGAGACAGAGATTTGAATACTTAATGAGGTTTGCAACCTGCAGAGAAAGGTGGGACCTGAAGTACCAGAAGTTTGACATATTAAATCTTACAGACATGACTGTGAGTTTTGAATCTATTGTTATACCAAGTATTTGATTTCTGACACAGGTTTTTCACTAGCCACAAGAATATCTGGTATCTTTGTAATGGTGGATTTGGAGAAGGACACTGAGTTTTGCTGATGTTGTTTAAGACAAACTGAAGGAAGGTCATTTATCTAGAGGGAAAAGAGCAATGGACCTAGAATGGAACCCTGTGGAACACCTATTGCTAGAGGGAGGGGAGTTAAGTAGTGACCAGTAGTTAAGTAGTGACGAACCTATCGGTTCGTTAGATATGATTCTAGCCATTTTATTGCTTCAGGTGAAAAGTTAAAGGTGGTAAAGGTGCTTTCTTAATAAAAGTAAAGACCATCAATGGGATGGGAACTAGGGCCACAGCCCGGGGGAACTGTGCAGTCCCACACAGACGCACCACATTCGGACAATGTGTGTCTCAGTCAGAGGCACAACATTTTGGAACAGTCTGCCACTATCAATAAGAGAAACTCCAACACTTGACACTTTCAAGTCCTACTTGAAACAGTGGCTAAAGGAAAACCAAACTTGTGGACTCTTTTAGTGTATATCTCTCACTTGTTTTTGTTTTTTCTGTTAAGTTTGTGGTGTTACCTGCCTAGGGACTACAGATGGAAATTAGCATTCTTGCTATAATCTTTCATATTTGCACTGCAGTGTTGTAGATGTTCATTAATATACACTGTCCCTATTAAATAAATAAATACAAAAAATAAATAAAATAATAATGTTTTGCGATTGACAGTATCAGTGCTTTCTTCAAGTCCAAGAACACAGTTCCAACAACAAACCCTTTGTCCAGTATATGTTTGATGTTTTCAGGTAGATAGCAGCTGGCAGTTTCTGTGGAATGTTTTGCTCAGAAACCAAATTGCATAAGGTGTAGTGTTAGTGAACTAGTGTTAAGATACGTGACAACATTTGTTGAGTATTTTGCTGAGCAACATTTTCTCTGCAATTTTGGACACTATAGGCAGAATACTGATTGGTCTATAGTTAGACACCAATAAATGATCTCCACTTCTGTAGACAGGAGTTACAGCTGTCACTTTCCATACATTTGAATATACGGACTCAGTGATGGCATGATTGAGAATTTTTGTTACTGGACCGGTGAGAGTTTGGCTGAGGTCTTTCAGTGTATATATATCCATGCCAAATATATATATCCTTAGTTCTGGTGATTTAATTGTCTGTGCAACCTGGGTTTCACTAACAGTATCTATCTTGAAGGCTGGCTCTGGAATCAATATGGGGAAGGTCTCTATATTGTTTGGTGGGAAAGACTGGGCAGTAGAGCACACGGATTCATAGAAAAGGAAGAAGAAAAAAAAAAGGCATCTTGTCAGTTTTAGCGGTTCAGTTGTAAGTTCACTATTGACTTTAATTTCTAAAAGCTTTTTAGTTTTTGAGTCATGTCCTACAAGTTTTGTTTTTTGTTTTTTTTTCCAGAAGTTGTCAGGTTGGTTTAGATTTTCCTTTGGCATTCTCAATTATAGCCAAGAAAAAGACTGCTTTTGCTTTCCTTATGGTTCTCACTTCTTGATTTGTTAGGGCCTGTCCACTTGACAACGTTTTTTTGTAAGTGAAGTGAAGTTTGTATTCATATTTTGTATTTGGCCTTTCGTCCACACGGAGCTAGCATTTCAGGTGGGCAAAAACAGTAGTTTTTGAGAATGAGTTCCAGAGTGGAGAAATCTGAGAACGCAGGCGTTGCATTGTCATGTGGTGGACAAGCAAACCGCACCTTTTGGAAAACGATCACATCGCGACCCTGTCATCGTCAGGGTCCTCTGATGCAGTGAAGCCTGTAGCCCTCGAACTAGCCTCTGTGGGCCACAAGACCGTTGCTGAAATTGGACAAGTGTAGCCTACAGAGCTGCTCCTGTCACCCAGCAACTGAGACATGCTGCTAGCACCAATGATAACAATATGCACCACGTAGATTATGTACATGGATCAATAACAAAGATTACGCACAAGTGATTAAACTGTTAGATTTTGAGACCAAGTTATTCTAATAAGTCTCATCCAAATCTTATGGCTAAAAACTAAAACTTATGTTTAACTTTTGCAAAACAAAACGGCTATATTTCTGGGATACATCTAAACTAGGCTGAATGACCTTAAAGTTTAAAAACATGGTGATGAGATTTGCATTATTAAATATTATTATCATTGTTAACAGCGCCACTTACAAGTGTGGCATATGTATTACATTGTTTTCATTCAGTGCTCCGTTGTCGTCTGGATGTGAATATTTATTGATCCGACATGTGTGTTTTTCAGCCCTTAAAAAAAAAAGTTTAAATCCAGGAGTGTTGTTGTGTTGTAAATAGATTTTGAGCACTTGTTGAGTTACTTTTATTTGCATTCTTTAATGCAGGATCCCTCTCCTTCATTATATGTTTGAGTTCATCCATGGTAAGACATTTTTATTGTGTTTGTTGTTGATTTCGCAGCTGAAGTTTTTTATTAAGTTCTCAATTGCTGTTGAGAAAGTCTCACTATCCCATTCACAACTCAAGAACAGTAACTGTTCCAAGTCTGTTTATATTTAGCATTTTTAAATGCTTCCTGTTTGTTTTTAGGTATTCAGAGGCATTCATTTTCTTTGAACGAAGAGAGGATTTTTTATAGGCTTTCTGACAAATTGTGCTCAGGGAGACCAGCTAGCTTATTATAGGTTCCATCCATCCATCTATTTTCTTCCGCTTATCCGGGGCCGGGTCGCGGGGGCAGCAGTCTAAGCAGGGACGTCCAGACTTCCTACACCCCAGACACATCCTCCAGCTCCTCCGGGGGAACCCTGAGGCGTTCCCAGGCCAGCCCAGAGACATAGTCTCTCCAGTGTGTCCTGGGTCTTCCCCGGGGCCTCCTCCCACTGGGACATGCCCGGAACACCTTCTGAGGGAGGCGCCCAGAAGGCATCTGGAACAGATGCCCAAGCCACCTCAACTGGCTCCTCTTGACGTGGAGGAGCAGCGGCTCTACTCCGAGCTCCTACAGTGTGACTGAGCTCCTCACCCTATCTCTAAGGGAGCACCCAGCCACCCTGCGGAGGAAACTCATTTCGAGCACTTGTATCCGCGGTCTTGTCCTTTCGGTCATTACCCAGAGCTCATGACCATAGGTGAGAGTAGGAACGAAGTCTGACAGGTAAATCGAGAGCTTCGCTTTTCGGCTCAGCTCCCTCTTCACCACAACGGTCCGATACAGCGACTGCATCCCTGCAGACGCTGCACCGATCCGCCTGTCAATCTCACGCTCCATCCTAACCTCACTCTTGAACAAGACCCCGAGATACTTGAACTCCTCCACTTGAGGCAAGGACTCTCCACCCACCCGGAGAGGGCAAGACACCTTTTTCCGGTCGAGAACATGGCCTCAGACTTAGAAGAGCTGGGTTCCTCATACCAGCCACTTCACACTCGGCTGCAAACCTCCGCAGTGCACACTGCAGGTCCTGGTTCGATGAAGCCAACAGGACAACATCATCTGCGTACAGCAGAAATGAGATCCTGCTCATCTCTCTCAGGTCAGGTTGTAAATATTAAATCAGTCTGGGTACTGCTTGATGCTGTAATTTGTCTGCTATTCTTTTAAAGAACATCTTACCAGTGGTACGAATAATTTTCATAAGAAGGCCTTAAATACAAATTTATTCATCCTTAGTTATTAGATCAAAAGCCTGGTTTAAAGTTCAGATATTATGTTAGAATAGGTTATGGTCTAGGTTATGGCAAAAGTAGTAACTATGGTCAAGGTTTGGATCCGTCTCTGGTAAATTAATTTAAATGTGTCAATGTATTGTCTCCAAGAAGCATGGCGTATGTTTGTCTAATCCTGTAATCTATAAAGTAGTACTCTAGATAGTCTGACACTGGCTGTGTTTACACTGTCAGAAAAATGTGGGAGTAATCAGATGCCAACAACAACTGGATCTGGTGCTTAGGTGCACTTCATGAATGTGAGCCTCTCTTAATCAAAAATCAAAGTTATATATATTTTTCCCAGTTTTTTTCTTTGTTTGAAAGATTGAAAATCATTTAAAAATAAATACTGTGTTGGAAATACTATAAAATGCATGCTTCAATAAGAGGAAGGATGGGCCTAAGATGTACAAATTAGGGCCCGACCGATATGGGTTTTGTTGTGGCCGATATGAAACCGATAAAATGGAGCTGCCGATATAATCACCAATATATTTAGTGATGTAAAAATTCACTGTAAATCTTGAATTGTTTAAAAAAAATTGGGTTTGGCTGTAGTAGATTTAAATTTGGTTTATTTAGGCAACATTTATTGTTATTCTGCCTCTTTACGTCATATTTACAGACAGTAGGTCAGCCTAATGGCATTTTTGCATCACATTCTAGCAGCTAGTGATGGGTAATCCAGTTCTTTCTAGAGAACCAGCTCTTTTGACTTGGCTCAATAAAAGCAGCTGGCTCTTTCGACTCCCAAGCGGCTCTTCAGATTGTTTTGTTGCAAACAGGACTAAACCATGACTAAAGCAGATCTACAACAGGACTAAACCAGAACTGAACCAGGACTGAGTGTCAGGACTCTGTATCTCTCTCCTTCTCTCGAGCCCAAGATTAGTCCTGGTTTATTTATTTTATGCTGAACTACAGCCAAACATGCACATTTTTCTATCCATTGCACATGCATATTTCTGAAAGTTTCGTTTTCAGCCGCTGCTGCTGTCAAACTACCATGAGTCTGCACGCGACGTGAAGAGAAAAAAAGTGAGAGAAAGAGAAAACATGGCTCCCAATAAGGAACAGGCTCCTGTTGTTTGCTTCAAACGCGACCGACCCATCACTACTAGCTAGTAAAGAAACTACCGCTATTAGCCTTTTGCCATAAATGCTGCGCGCCGCAGTAATTAATTATATGCATAAATGTTGATCATTCACACATCTATTCACAGCTCATTTACATATCAATGCAGCTCCAGTAACAAATATACGGACAATACAGTCACTTTACAATAGACCAATAGAAAACAGTCTGTTTATGTGTGGGAGCTACAGCAGCTAATCGCTAACCAAAACTAGCTTCAAAATTGACATATTTCCAACACTCAGCCTCACACAGGCTCCTCCTCACATCACAAGTCTGCACTAATAAATGTCCTTTTAATCCAGACTCAAGTCGATTGTCCATAAAAAGAATATAATCTCAGTGTTTGTATGTGTGTGTGCGAGTGTAAACAAACACACGTGAGTGACCTGACGTCAGTGATGTGTGTTCACGGACAGTACGACACACACACAGACAAATGACTCCGCAGATAAATATTGATGTGGAGCCACATATTTGGACATTTATCTGTCTGTAAATTGGATTAAATGAACAGAATGTAGAGAGTTTAAGCTTTATAATGAGGTATAACATGCCCACATGAAATATCGGCCCATATCAGCACACATATCAGCCGATAGCCGATATGTCTCCAAGTGCCCATATCGGCCGAGTATATCGGCCAAACGATATATTGGTCGGGCTCTAGTACAACTATACAATTGTCTGACCCAGGGGGACTATTAAACATTTGGTTTATTTGACATTAAATATCTTAAATGTTTTATGCATTATTTTGTCAAATTAATTATGTGTAACTAGGCATCAAATATGTGTATTTTACTAAATCTTAAATTTGACTACACCCTATGTTAACAGTGTTGGGCAAGATCCTTCAAAAAAACTCTTACTTATAGTTACCTGATACTTCTCCTTCCATGTAATTGTGTTATGAACTGCTTTACTGTGTGATTAAAGTAAGTAATTATCAGATAAAGTAACTATTAAATTACCAAAATGTAAAGATAAGATAAGATAAGATATGTCTTTATTAGTCCCACAGTGGGGAAATTTCAGTGTTGCAATATGCAATTTCAGAACAGCAGGAAAAGGTAACATACAATAAAACAGATAATAAATAATAGCTTAAAAATAATATAAAAATAGACTTAAAAATAATTGCACATGGATATAATTGAATGGCACATGTTCAATGTTAGCAGTGTTTGTTGTACAGTTTGACAGCAGCAGGAAGGAAAGACCTGCGAAACCTCCTTCACACAGCGAGGGTGAATCAGTTTGTGACTGAAGCTGCTCTCCAGAGCAGACAGAGCGTCCTGCAGGGGGTCAGACTCATGACCCAGCATAGTGACCATAGCCAGGACCCTCCTGTCCCCCACCTCCTGCACTGAGTCCAGACGACAGCCCAGGACAGAGCTGGACTTCTTGATGACCTTGTCCAGCTTTTTCCTCTCCCTCTCTGTGATGCTGCTGCTCCAGCAGACCACATCGTACAGCATGGCTGATGTCACCACAGAGTGCACCAGAGAGTAAAAACAAACTACATTCAGTCTTATTTGGTTTACAAATCAGCAAATGCATCCAGAGTCACAAAGCTAAAAAAAAACATAATTTAGATTTGATTCGATTACAAATACTCTATTATCAGAAGGGAATTCCCTTTAGGCAGCACAATACACAGAAGATTATAACATTAACATCAATTCAATAAAAAAAAAAAACAACAGACTCACAAGTCTACTGTCACAAGAGTGCACTATAAACAGCTGTCCTCTTTACACAGCAGACTGTGTTCAAACGATGATATCAGAACATTACAAACACGTGCACACTACATGACAGCACTTATACATGTGTCAAATCAGAGGTGAGCCAAACAGATAATAAAGTAGCTTCACTTAAATAAATGCAGGAAACATTCCTGTTTTAGTGGCCTGTTTGTGCTAGCCAGAGATCGAGGATTTTAAGCTGGAATAAAGAGAATGTTTGGTGAATTTTATCAAGGGGAAAGACATTATTGTCCTTCTTCCTACGGGATTTGGGAAAAGCTTAATATACCAGTTAGCCCCGTTAGCAGCGCATTACATACGTCACGACCAAATAGCAGTGATTGGTTTAATGAAAAAAAATACCCACTACCGTCAAGCGAAAGAATTCTAATGCTGCGAGGTCAGACAGTTTCAGATCTGCCGTTTTTTGGCAAAGTCCTTGAAAAAGCTGTTTACCAACAGCTTCCAAACTTTCTCCAAATGAACAACTCCTATGATGTTTTCCAGTCAGGTTTTAGAGCCCACCACAGCACTGAGACTGCTCTTATCAAGGTGACAAATGACATCTGCCTGAACGCTGATGCAGGCAAAGTCTCAGTCTTGATCCTGTTAGATCTGAGTGCTGCTTTTGACACTGTCCATCATGGGATCCTCTTACAGAGACTAGAGGACTGGGTGGGCATTTCTGGTACTGTACTAAACTGGTTCAAGTCCTATCTAGAAGACAGGAAGTATTTTGTTGAAATTGGAAACTGTCTCTCAGATCACATGGCCCTGACCTATGGGGTGCCTCAGGGGTCAATCCTGGGCCCCCTGTTCTCTACATGCTGCCATTAGGCCAGTTAATAAGCAGCAATAACGTGTCCTACCACAATTATGCAGATGACACTCAGATCTACGTCTCTCTGGCAGCAGGAGACTATGGACCAGTGGACTCACTTGGTCACTGCATCCAACAGATCAGTGTGTGGATGCAAAACAACTTTCTCCAGCTAAACTCTGACAAGACTGAAGTCATAGTGTTTGGTCCACAGAAACAAAGGGACAGTGTCAGCAGTCACCTCCAGTCTCTCGCTCTAAAACCTTCAAATCAGGCAAGAAATCTCAGGGTAATAATGGACTCAGACTTGAACTTTAACAGCCACATCAAATCAATAACATCTGCAGCCTTTTACCATCTAAAAAACATAGCAAAAATCAAAGGTTTACTGTCTAAAGCAGACTTGGAGAAACTTATCCATGCATTTGTCTCCAGTAGGTTAGATACTGTAATGGTCTGCTCACTGGTCTCTCCAAACGAGCTGTGAGACGCTGCAGAACATCCAGAACACTGCAGCTCGGGTCCTGACTCGAACTAGGAAGTACGAGCACATAAGTCCTGTGCTCAGGTCTCTGCACTGGCTCCTGTGCCTCAGAGAATAGACTTTAAAGCAGCTCTGCTTGTGTACAAGTCTCTCCATGGCCGAGCACCAAAGTCCATCTGTGACATGTTAGTGTCATATGAACCATCTCGCACTCTGAGGAGCTCAGGGACCGGCCTCCTGCTGGTGCCCAGAGTCACGACTAAACAAGGGGAGTCAGCGTTTCAGGTTCATGCAGCTAAAACCTGGAACAGTCTGAACATGTGAGACAGACTCTTCTGTGACGCTGTTTAAATCCAGGCTCAAAACATTTCTGTTTAACTGTGCATAAAACTGAAAGGTTTTCATTCCGCACTCTTCTTTCTAATTTATGTAATTAATGTCTCTCTCTTTTTAAATTTTAATATTTAATTTTCTAATGATTATTTATGTTTTGATTTGTTTTATTGAGATTTTAATGTATTTCTTATTCTGTAAAGCACTTTGAATTACTTTGTGTACAAATTGTGCTATACAAATAAACTTGCCTTGCCTTCTATGAAGTGAAACCGGCTGATGAATCAACCTATGTTTGTGCTCCCATCACTAAAGAATCGCCAAATAACAATGTACATCCATAAAATCCTCTTGTATGCTGCATATTTCCTGTTTATGGCTGCCTACTGCTGCTTCTGATTGGTTGACTACAGTCTGTATTAGAGACCGACCGATATATCGGTTGGCCGATAGTATCGGCCAATATTGGGATCTAGAGACATCGGTTTGAGTCTGGATTAAAAGGACATTTATTAGTGCAGACTTGTGATGTGAGGAGGAGCCTGTGTGAGGCTGAGTGTTGGAAATACGTCAACTTTGAAGCTAGTTTTGGTTCATTCTCATTGTTAGCGATTAGCTGCTGTAGCTCCCGCACATAAACAGACTGTTTTCTATTGGTCTGTTCTAAAGTGACTGTATTGGCCGTATATTTGTTACTGGAGCTGCATTGATATGTAAATGAGCTGTGAATAGACGTGTGAATGATCAACAATTATGCATATAATTAATTACTGCGGCGCGCAGCATTTACGGCCAAAGGCTAATAGCGGTAGTTTCTTTACTAGCTAGTAGTGATTTGTCGGTCGCGATCGAAGCGGCTCTTAGAGCCGACTCTCTGAAGCAAACAACGGGAGCCTGCTCCTTATTGGGAGCCTTGTTTTCTCTTTCTCTCACTTCTTTTCTCACACATCGCGTGCAGACTCGTGGTAGTTTGACAGCAGCAGTGGCTGAAAACGAAACTTTCAGAAATATACATGTGCATAGGATAGAAAAATGTGCATATTTGACTGTAGTTCAGCATAAAATAAATAAACCAGGACAAATCTTGGGCTTGAGAGAAGGAGACAGATACAGAGTCCTGACACTCAGTCCTGGTTCAGTTTTGGATTAGTCCTGTTTTACACATGGTTTAGATTTGTTTTAGTCCTAGTTTAGTCCTTTTTCAGTCTTGGTTTAGACCTGGTTTAGTCCTGCTTGCAACAAAACAATCTGAAGAGTCACTCGGGAGTCGAAAGAGCCAGCTGCTTTTAGTGAGCCAAGTCAAAAGAGCCGGTTCTCTAAAAAGAACTGGAATACCCATCACTAGTAGCTAGAATGTTATGCAAAAATACCATTAGTCCGATCTACTGTTTGTAAATATGACATAAAAAGGCAGAACAACAATACATTTTGCTTAAATAAACCCAATTTAAAATCCACCAGAGCCAAACCTAAGTGTTTTTTTTATAATTCAAGATTTACAGTGAATTTTTACATCACTAAATATATCGGCTATCGGCAGCGCCAACTCCCATTTTATCGGTTTCATATCGGCCACAACAAAATCCATATCGGTCGGGCCCTAGTCTGTAGTACACTACAGTCTGCATAAGAATAATTTGCTTTCGTGAATGTTGGTTATTGTGCTTGCCTTTTTTGAATGGTGTTTTAAAAAATGTTTTCTCTTGGCTAAAATGTTGTGAACCCATGTGAGGAGACATATGTTGTGGTTTAGGTCTCTGATAAATATATTTCATTAAAATAACATGAGACTGTGAGAGATGCAATTAAAAAAAGTTAGTAATTTACTGTTTACATTAAAACACTTAGATTTGAAATCTAGTGTACTGAAATTGTCTGAATGTTACGCCTTATCCCCTTTTGATGCCTCAGTGTAATGAAAGTGTTGACTGTTTGCTGTCTTCAGTTCCACCCTTGCACCCTAGCTTGGATCCTGTTGTTGCCATAACAACGGCTTTGACACTTAGCGACAGAACCAGGCCGTGTGCCAACATCGCTTCGGCAATGGGGCTCAGAGCAACCCGCGGCCAAGGCATCCCGCGGCGGCCATCTTCTATCACTCCTGTCCCAGCTCTGGCTTGGGGCCCCGCCGTTGTCACGACAACCAGGCCCCAGCCAGATGATAGGCTCCTTGATGGCTGCCAGACTCTGCTTCAACATTAAAAGCAAATATTTGCTTCTTTCCTCTACTTATTGGGAACATACATAGAGTATGGAGAATCTCAATCACTTCTCATACGCACATACACATGAAAGCCCTGCAACTATTTCAAAATATGTAAAATATAAGAAGAACTCCAGAGAGGGAAAGGACATGGCTGCAGATCTTTGATCTATTTCATCAACAGAATGCATGAGTCTGTATGAATTTGATGTGCTGTGGTTGTCAGGGCTTACGTTATGTTCTTAAAGTATATACTAAACTTTTAGGTTGCTTAAAAGTGGGGGTAGGAAGGACATGAAATGTGGTTCTACCTGTGATTCTAATGTTCTTGCTGTTGTGTGTGGTTGGTGTGTATGATGTGCATGCAAATGGATACACATCAAGTGCTTTGAGTGCCTTGAAGGTGAAAAAGCGCTATATAAATATGTAACCATTTACCATTAAAATTTACCATTTAAGGTGTAACTGTTGTCCAATTCCCATACCCTTGTGTTATCTGCAAAATAAATCAGTATTTGTTTTCAAACTACATATCAAAACCCCAAAGCCTATGGGGGTGCAGAGGCTCAGCCCACCAACTCCAGGTTCAGTGCATATTGTCAGTGTGTCCGTGTCTAAGACATTTCATTGTCGCTGTGTGTGAATGTGGTCAGTGAATGTTGTTGGTCAGAGGGGCCACTGGTGGAGATTGGCAGGCTCACTTCCCCATTGTGTTATCACAACGTTTAACATTTCCAAAACCACTCTTTCTTGGATCTGAGAATTATTATTTTTATTTTATATTATCATGTCAGTTTATATGTTTTTATTTAGGTCTCTGTAATGCCTTATGTTGTCAAGGTAATTTCCATAATGGTCCATGGTCCATTTTAGTTTATGTGCTCTACTTTGTCCAATAACTGTTGTTGTGTCCTTAAACAGGACACTTCACCCACATTGGCTAGTATGGATGTGGTCTGTGAGTGACTGTTGGTGATAGGAGGCACAGATTGGTGGCCTTGCTTCTGTCAGTCTTCAATAGTAGCTTACCATCACTGAGTGTGGAGTAACTGAATAATGCACTGTAAAATCCAAACTTACTTGTTCTGATATAGCTCAAAATCAAAAAACTCAAAACACTATTGAAGAGAGGATTATTTGTGTAATGCGACTTTAATAGTATTGATTAATATATTTTGGAATGGATACTTTTGACAGCCCTTACATACATACACATGCAGCTGACTTTCCTTTTTTTGGAACCATAAACAGCAAACCATAAGCAGCAAAAATAGAAGACTTTTCATAACAGTGTCGCATTTGTTACTTTCCTCAGTAGTTGGAGAGTAGTTCAGTGGTTCTGTTCTGTATTATATCTATTCTTACTTGTTCAAATACATATTCAATAAAGAGGGCATTGCATGCATTGAAAGGGTGTCTTTTCATTTGCAGTCTGATTTTTACTTTGCTCACGTGTTCTCCATTAGTGGCTGTGACTCCATCTGGTCTGCATTAGGATAGGTTTGGGGTTCTTCCGCTGTGCTGTAGCCCGCTGCATGTGTTTCCAATGGGAGCTGTAATGAACCTTCAGAGAGCTCAGGCTTGTGTAAAAGTGCAACTCAAAGGCGGCTCGCAGCTGGGAGGAGTTCCCGTCTGCCCCTGCACTGGCTCACACTTCAAATGGGCCACAAGTGAAGAGCAGTCAGCCCCCACACTGAGGGATTGTGGGTTAGCACCAGTGCCCTACTAAATCTACGTTTTTGTGATGGGTGCATGGAATTTTGTATAATTTATATTGACTATAATGACAAAACTATTTAAATGTTTTTATTGGCTATAAAACAAATCTTTCTTGCAAATGTATAGGAGACTTATATTATAAGGAAGCAGTGGGTTACATGTTTGATTCTACATTCACATTCAAGAGGATAAAGTTCCACACAGTGAGGAAATGTGGGCTTTTCCAGCAGAGACATTTTACAGATGCACAGAAATGGGTGTGTTGGTGGGTATTAATTACACTGTGGGGACAAAAATCTGTACACACTCACATCATGGGGACCTGCCCCTTTTATGGGGACACAAATCAAGTCCCCATGACAGAAATCTTTTATTATTAGATCAACAACATGGTTCAGTAACAATTCACTTCAGTGTCAGGTAGTATAATTGGAAACATACCTTTGAAGTGTGTGCAGTGTTGAAGAGCCAGCCTCAGTCCTGGAGTGCTTCACATGGAGCTAAGTGCTGGTGTTTAGAGAGGCTGTGGAAAGCGGAAGCCATGAGTGAGAAGTGATTGAGAAAGAGAGGAATGCAGCGGCCGGCACAGGTGCAGCCGAGTGTCGTGAGAGCGCTTCAGTCCCACATCTGTTTGGAATAAAGACTGTTCACTCTGTGTACACAGCAGGAGGGGAGGGGGAGGAACAGCACATTGAAAATGCATACAGTTTAACCCACAATGATTCAGATCCAGACTAATTTGAAATTTAAAACTTGTATGTTTGTAAGTATGTTCTAGCTTTGAGTGATGCAACAAAGTCATTAAAGGCAATACATATACGTGACAATGTACAGACACACACACACACACACACACACATATAATCATAATTTGTCTCTGAACAGCCCCCATCTATCTGTATGTGGAACAATACAGTAGTATTAGTATTAGTATTAGTATTAGTATTAGTGTTAGTGTTAGTATTAGTATTTTAAATCTGTTTGCAGGTCTGTGGAATAGTCCCGTCTGTCTGTGGAATAGTCAGTGACCATCTGTCTGTCTTTAGAACAGTCAGGACTATCTGTACCTCTCCATCCTTTTCATCCAAAACAAAACTGTAGTCACCACTTGTCACAGTTTTGCCTGATGCTAAGGTATGTTTGTCACAAAGCTCTGTTTGTTGTTTATCTTTTGCTATTGTACATTGTGTGATTTTACAGGACATGGGTCAAAGGCCAGCTGAGGATCATGTGACATAGAGAGAGAGTGACAGCTGCTGTGCATGTGTTAGCTTCTCATGGTTCAGTGTTCACACGCTACACTCTGCAGTGGAATGGAATGCAGCCATGTCTCTGGGAGTCTGCTTGTGGCACTGGATGCTTCGCTCTGACCGGAGTGTTTTATGCAGCTGGATACAGCGAGACTATAAAGCCCCTTACAAATATGGAACCTCACTCAGACCCCCACTACCCCACCTGGAGGGTCATTCAATCACGCAAACTATAAAGCACTTAACAATCCATTAAAACTGATCTCGCATGCCGAGTCACTCTACCTGCCGGATTCACACAACCATACACCCCCATACACACAGACAGGTATACTTCCAAGTCCTAGGGCTGATGTCCAGAGGAGTGTCCAGATGTGGTGAGCCAGTGGTTTGTGCTTTATGTAAAACTCTGTGCCTCCACCATGTGTATGTGTCTCTTTTTTCTCTTCTGTTCAGATGATCAAGGACAGTCAGCACATTGCGTAACATTCTTTGCATTTCCACCATTCTGTTATCAGATGATTAAAGGTGTGTATTATGTGTGCAGGTGTATGCCCCCTCTGCCGGTTCAGCCGACTACAACAGGGACTCACCGGGATATCCCAGCTCAAAGCCACCCAGCTCTGGCTTCCCCGGTTCCTTTTTTATGCCAGGTATGGACACAACTCTCTAGTAAACACTGTTGCGAGAAATGCTGGCAGATGATTTGACTGTTGTATTCTTATCAGATGGCCACCACAGCAATGACCCCTGGAGCAGCAGCAGCAGTAGCAGTATGTCCCAGCATGGTGGTTACCATGGTAATATGATTGGGGGAGGTACCTCTGGCCACACTCCGTCTCAAAGCTCCTCCTATTGTGGGATCCACCCCCATGACAGATTGGTGAGCAATGATTATTTTATTTGATCAGTAATTTGAAATATGCACTTTTCAAATCCACTATAGCAGTTAATAGTGTTTTTAGAATCAATTAACCACACAGAATGCATTAATTGTTTTTGCTTGTTGTCAGAATTACCCGCCTCACTCTTCAGCAGACCTCAGCTCCAGTCTGCCCCCCATGACGAGCTTCCACAGGGGGGGAGGCTCATCTGGGGGGGGCAGTCACTACAGCACAGCATCCTGCACCACCAACACCAATGGAACAGACTCAGTCATGGGTAGGGCTTCTGCCATGTAGACTTATAAATACCACTCCAAAGCTTCAGTTTCATTTTATGTATGTGTGTGTGTGTGTGTGTGTGCGTGTGTGTGTGTGTGTATGTGTGTGTGTATGTGTGTGTGTGTGTGTGTGTGTGTGTGTGTGTGTGTGCGTGTGTGTGTGTGTGTGTGTGTGTGTATGTGTGTGTGTATGTGGGGGGGTGTATGTGCGTGTGTGTGTATGTGTGTGTGTATGTGGGGTGTGTGTGTGTGTGTCAATGGATTTGTTGGTATTGCGTATCAATCCAGTTGACACTCGTCTTAAAGATATAATACAGAATCTTTAAGTATGTGAAATTGACCTATAATTCATGAGCATGATCACCAGTGATGAATTTTATACTCCCCTTAAAACACACTTTTAGTCCATTCATTTTTGACAAGTACTATATTTATTAGGAGTAATACAATTAAAAGTGTTTATGTTTATCCCAGTAGACGATAGTATTTTCACAGAGTTGTCCTAAACTTTAAGCTTAAAAACTAAGGGTGCTCACCCCTTGACTCATGACACTATGTCTTGACAACATTAAATGATGAACTTTCCATGTAAACATAAGAAATCCAAAGAGTTCCTGTGTGTTCCCCAAAGCAGAAACAATCACTTGTTTATAACTGATGATCTCTGTTTTAGTGAATCGTGCCCAGAGTGGAGCAGCCAGCAGCTCTCAGACTGGAGATGCCTTAGGAAAAGCACTTGCTTCAGTAAGTACACCTATAATGCCAATATGCTTACAATGTACCAGCCCTATCAACCAGGAAGGGCCATGAAGTCATGCCAATGTCATGTTTGGCTTTCTGTAAAATGTGTTAATTCCTGTGTCCAAAGTTGTGTAAACTATAGAGATCTTTTATGTAAACTGATACATAAAAATAACTAGTGTTGTAGTACTTGAGACTGACCATGATCTCAAGACGGGCCTCAAGACCATTTTTTTGCTGTTCTGTCTCTTCTCTGACTAGAGCACATTTGGACTCGGTCTTGTCTTAGTCTTGAATGCACTTGGACCCGGTCTTCGGTCAGATTTGAGGTCTGACACTTTGCGAGTGAGATCATAGTTCATTACGGCCACTGCTGTCAGCAATAAACTTGCACAAGTGTATGGGACTCCTCACTGCAGCCTGCGCCTGTTTGGAGCCAGTGAACACTGATGAAACGCAAAGCTAAAACAAATCCAAATTTATGCTACAGTGTTAACAACAGAGCAGAGCTACAGTATAGAGTAGACCTACTGCAACATGTAGGCTGAAATTTGCCTAATAAGTGGACGAAAACATGTGTTTGTCACAATGTGTGTAGCGGCCAAAACTTGCCCTGTGCAGGGTCTGCTATGGCTGCAGCATGTGTGGTGTCTCAGACGCGTGTCTTCCATAAAAAGAGAGTCCAAATACTGTGTTCCTCAATATTTATTGGCGTACCTCATAGCCATCCAAAAATACACAGACTCGGCACTCGATAGATCACGACGATGACGACGGTCAAAAGACTGTATACCTCCACTGTGCAACACCTGTGTGCACATTTTCTCCCCCTTATATAGGGCAGCAAATTACGTAGCAAGTTACAAATAGTGCCACACAGTGGCACGAGGTAGACAAGTGTAAAATGGCTCCAACAATGTGCTTTTGGTTTGGTAAATGTGCAGCAGCTGGGAGCTACTGTAAAACCAGTAAGATAATGTAACTCCTGAAAAAAACAGGTTAGAATCCACTTTTCATACCCACTTTCTTTACTTTGGAGCCATTTTCTGTAAAGAGCCCATGGCAGCTTAAAGAAGGGGTTCTTAAACTGTGAGCTTCCAAAAAAGGGGAGCAGAGTGTTTCAGTTCAGTATAGTTTGTTTGGCTTATTTTAAGACAAATAACTGTAGAATACAAATAAATGTAGATAATTACAAAGGTGGTCTTGATTTGGTCTCAATGGGCCGTGGTCTCGGTCTTGTCTTGGTCTGTTGGTCTTGCTCTGGTTTCAGGACCCTGTGGTCTTGGACAGGTCTTGGTCTCGATTAGTGCAGTCTTGACTACAACACTAATAGTAATTGTAACTGTAACTGTAACTGTAATAACTGTATACAGCATCTGGTTGGGTATATGCCTCTACTGACAGACAGGTTTTGCTTTATGGAGCCCTCTAAAATATACAAGTATGCACCATTATGGTACACATTTTCATCCAAAATGCCCAGAATCTTCCAAGCAAGTCGAATGACAACAAAATATTTCAGGAAGTATTCACTGATTTGCTCACTCTTTGTGTATTTCTGCTTATATAAATCCTGTCTTTGTAATGCAAAATTGTTTTATGCACAAATTAGTGTTATTATTATTTTTATTATCATTGTTGTTTTTGCTGTTGTATGTGTCTTACTTGATTGACAGATTTATTCTCCAGACCACACAAACAATAGTTTTTCGTCAAACCCTTCCACCCCAGTTGGATCTCCGCCCACACTTACAGGTAAGATCCCTGTTCCAGTACACTTCACCTAACTGTAGGCCGTTAGTCATTTAGTCTATTCATCGGTTGATTGATGTCCAACGGTATTGTCTTTAAAAAGAACCCAATAAATTATATTTTTATATTTATATGCGAAAAGACATATTAAACACATGATCCACACATTTTATATGTCTTTATATAATTATATACATTCCTAGTATCTTTCTTTCCATGTAGTCCTGTGGTGTAAGGTGCAGTCTTGTGAGTGTAGTGTGGGTCACAGATAGATACACAGAGATCTGTAACAGTTTTGAGAGCTTTTGCCATCATTTTATTCGACACAGCAGAATGTCTTTAAATGATAAATTGTCACATTTACACCAAGGAATCCCTCACCGATTCACACACATTCACAACACTTGCCACCATTCCTACTATTGGTCAACTTCTGTCAGGCTCTGAATGGGTGAGCAGTGGATTGAACCAGTCACAGTGAGGAGTAAACTTAAACAGCAGGTAGCTTTAGTGACCTCTTAAAGACTGTACTTTCTAACATATACATATTACTATCATACGCATATTACACACATATACATATTACCCACCCCTAGAGGCGACTGGAGCTAAAGGTGGAATAGACCATTGGTAATGAGGGATTTAAACAAATCTCTATATGAACACCTACAATGATAGCAGTCGTAACTCCTTTGTGGTGTTGTGTGAAAATGTATTAAAGAGATGAAACCTCCAGTGAATGAGCATACCTGAGTGAATTATTACTCTGTACTTAGATAATAGCATATGTAAATGTGCCTGTGTGAACACAAACTGTCCAAAACAGAGGGCTGGAGTGAGAGGAGGTTTGTCTGAGGCTGCTCCCATGCTCATTGGAAAAAAACAACAAAAAAAACAGAGTCCACAATTAGCACACAATGAAGAGTCAGGCAAGATACAGAGGCCAATGGTACAATATTACTGCCATAAGAAAGAGCAATATTAAAGGAAACATGCAATATCAGCTTATGATCTTTTAAATATGTTGTGATGTAGTCATCTATATCTATATATCTATATATATTTATTCTTTAATATTACTACTACTGCTTACTTGTACTACTACTAATGATGGTGGTGGGATCAAACCTTTTAGTCTGCAGTTACAAACAGTTGTGGTCTTACAGCTGCTTTATCACCTCAAGCACTGTTGTCCCTAAGTCATGATTTTAGAGTAAAAGTGTCTGAGAGTGCTTTTCAGTGTGTCTTTTCATTGTTTGTGTCCTGCAGCTCCCAGTTCTGCTGCTTGGTCAAGAAATGGAGGACAAGGAGCACCTTCACCCAACTATGAAACGCCATTGCACTCTCTGGTACAGGCTACATACAGCACAACATTCTTATTTAAAGGTGCAGTACATAACATTTCTGGAGAGGTCTGCCACCTGTTTGCCTCCATGGAGATGTTACTGCTTTGCCTAAAATGCCCAGTGGTAGTACATTCAATGCTTCTGTCACACGAGGGTACAACCACCCAAATTACCGGTCAGATCTATAGAGAGGCATGTTTAGAATGCAGGAAAAATATTTTTTTCAATAAATGCATAGATTTTATGTAGTACTGTGTAATATTTCTGACAAAGCCGTGACACCTCCAAGTGAGTCAAGCCGATGACCCCTAACCAGAAATGTTATAGTGTACTTTTAAATTATCATAAGTTAACATTTTTTATAATAATAAAAAAGTGGAAAGGTGCCAGCTCTATTTGCACTGTACATGTATTAAAGGAGAATGCAATATTGACTTTTTAGAGCTTTTAATCATGTTATAATTGCTTCCCTTCTCATTTACTCACTCAAAATTGTATTTGGATGTTTGAGTAATCTTTATTCTCCTGTGTTTAAGATGCCACTGCTCCGATCTACCTGTTTTCACCTCCACTGTTACAGTCCCACTGTTCTTTATTTACTCTGTTCTCTAGTTTTTTGGGTTTTTTTTATTGGTAAAACATGTAGGTTTCCACTCTGTGCCATTTTGGCACAAATTAAAACAAAAAAACAAAAAATTCTTCCACTAACGTAGGGATGGGACAAAATGAGATTGTGTATATGAGAACGAGACAAAACCAGATTATGACATAATTCCTGTTATATAAATTTTGAGATTCAGTTACCAATTTTGACATCAAATTTTATTTTATATTTTATTTAATGTGTCAATTCAAGCATTTCTTTTTGGAACTATGAGAGATGTAACTCACCAACACTTAACTCTTTTTGTCAAATCCAGGTGTAAACAACTGGAAAAAATTCTGGAAAATTTTTTTCATGTGTCCACAGTCTTGTCTCAGTGTTGTCTCACGAGACCTTGTGTCATCTGCAGCTCTTTATATAGGGCTGACAACATTTACGGTGATGCCGACTCCCATTGGACACCATCATTTTCCAACCTGAAAGGGAGAAAGTGTATTTCTTTTATTAAGTTATTTTACATTTGGGGGTTTTAAAATGTACAGGTTATAAAATAATGATCAAGTTGTGTCATGGATTATAACTATTTAGCTGTCAAAATATAATAATATGTCTTCTTAAAAATTCAAACACAAGCTCTGTTGTGTGTGTGCTTTGCAGCAGACACGTATTGAGGACCGGCTGGAGCGTTTGGACGATGCCATCCATGTGTTGCGGAGCCATGCAGTGGGGCCCTCTACAGGCTTGAGTGCACATGGTGACGTTCACAGTCTTCTAGGAGCACACAATGGCATTATGACCTCTCTGGAGTCTGGTTATGGCTCAAGCCTGCTGTCCAGCCGACACTCACTCATGGTAGGACTGTTTGACTGTTTGACTGTTTGACTGTTTGACTGTTTGGGCTGTTTGCACTGCTCACTGGCTGCTTGAATCTGCTCTTTCCTCACAATACGTGTTGTTGGGTTGGATGGGTTTTCGTGATGGTGTGAGTGGCTTTGTTGCTGACAGCTTTTTTTGTCTTAAAATATATATTTCAGATCTATGTCATCTTTATGTTGTTTTGTATCATTCACAAACCCTGCATATTTAGGCTTCTTCTCTCAAACTGAATCAGTTAGCCTTGTGATATCATGTGGTAATGCAGGAAATGCTCCACTGTGGGCTTTTTTTGTTTTTTTTTAACATATTTTATTAAGTTTTCAACATTTTAACACAACACACAAAACAAAGAGCAGTCTGAGCATGTGTTTGAGTTTTTCTCATTACATACATATTACCCAATTAGGCAAGACACACTGGCCCGGTCAAACAGGCAAACCAACCACAACATTGAGCCTGTACCTCTCTGTATAATCCACTGTGTTTTGAAACTCTATACTCCTTCGCTAGGCATATTCCTTCATATGTGGATAACTTAAGCCTTGAAATTGCAAATCACTACTGAAGTAAAGATAGCTGTTAACTTGAAAACATCAGGTGAAACAGAGCATTTTGAGCTTTGGCGATATAGACTAATGAAGGATTTCTCAAACTTGTGAATGAAACAAAACACAACTCCAGGTATGTTTTTGATGAGGCAGCAACATTATAACATGATTTAAAGCTCACAAGAGTCAATTTTGTGTTATATAAGACCTTTAAAGAATTTTCTAGGTCACATTATGAGGCATGGTGATGTAAAACTATAAGACAACATGCACTGACACTGCAGTGAGTCAAAACCAAAGAATATTGGGATTGAGGCACTGTGTGGTAAATTGTGTTTTTTTTGTGCTTGGAAATATTTTGTGTGGGGGCTGATTTTAATCAAATTGTGGGGACTAAAATGTACATACCGTCACATCATGGGGATTATTATTATTTATTTAACTTTATTATTAGATCAAAAACATGATTTAAAGTTGAGATATGGGTTAAAAAGCTTAGTTTAAGGTTAGAAAAGTAGTGACTAGGGCTGCAAGATTAATTGTAATTTCAAAATATCCTACACAAATATGTGTACAAATATAAATATCTGTACAATGTTCTGAAATTATGATGATCTTGTATTAGTTTGTCAGTTCAGATTTAAGTCTTCTTTTCAGTTCTTCTGGATGAGTGTAAATAGTGTATTTTGAAAAATAAAATCCTATATTAAAAATCACAATTAGATTATTTTTTTCCAACTCCCAAGTTGCTCAGCCCTAGTAGTGCCTATAGTTAAAGGTTAAGCTCAGTCTCCAGAAAATGAATGTGTGTGTGTGTGTGTGCGTATGTGTGTGTGTGTGTGTGTGTGTGCGTGTGTATGCGTGTGTGTGTGCGTGTGTGTGGAGAGGATGGGGATATGTGTTACACCTGTTTTGGAGCCATGACTTCAGCACACAGGCCTCCAGTGAAAAACACGGCAAAGCTCTTCCAGCTGTGCCCCACAGTACACCCCCCCCCCCGATCCGTGTGTTGTTTAGTCCTGGTTTAGTCTTGTTAATAATCCTTTGTTTAGTCCTTTAGGATCGTGGTGTCATTTTGATTCCGTACTTGTTCAGTCTTGTTGTTTTATTCTAGTTTATCCAAATTTAATCCTGCTTTTGATTTTATGGTCTTGGTTTAATTCTGTATTAATAATTTGTAATAATTTGCTGACTAAATGAAATCAATAAATAAGTAAGTAAGCGTTATAGTATAGATTGCTCTGTCATCAGAATGTTCAGAATTTCAGAATGGATGGTGACTGGAGGCAAACAAAAATGAACCATAGTACAGTGTTCAGCCCAATGACAATTTTCTATAAACATGCAAAATACTAATACACATTGTTTTTGGCAAATGTAGCATTTTCAGATAAAAGGATGATAAATATGTTATATGTTCGCTGAATTAAAATATGTCCTCTTTATTTGTCCAGTAAAACCTTATTTGTCCAGTAAAAGCATTAAAAAAATGTGTGCTTAATTGTATGTAATCTTAAACAAACAAATAACGTAAAACACAATTTTAAATGTCTTTAAACCTGGCTTTAATATAGGTGAATAGTTTTCATTTGCCATTTCCCCATCCATTTTTCATATTTTGTGATATTCTTAGAAATTGCTTTATGTTCCACACCACGTCTGCCTGTTTTTGTTTATAAACTTTTAAAGATCTATACTATTTCAAACTCTAAGCAACAGGTATTTTTGTTGTTTGTGGTAGCGATATGATATAAATCTGAATATTTCAGAATTATAAAGTTGCAGTATTTAATTTAAGGTGGAGGGTACATCACCTGTTTGTCTCCATGGTTTGCTTAGAATTTTCCACAGTGTGACATTAAATGTATATTAATGGAGGGAGGGTGACACCAACAAATTACATGTCAGATCTGTGTAGAGGCAAGCGAGCCATCAGCAAGAATACATGTTGTCAATGTATTTCTTCAGCACACAAAACACCTGTATTTGACTAAATGCAAGCTAGTTTAGTGTGCAGCCTCACTGTGGAACATTCCAGGCAAAGCAACACACACTGCTTCCTCCTCATATGAAACTAATCCCTGTGTAGTGGGGGGACCAGAGTGATCACAGCTCATTCCTGGTGAAATATCGCTGTGTGCAACTTGTGACAGACTTTATTTCTCAGTTGCTGTTTACGAGCTGTAGCCGCCGCTCTTGACCCAGAAATCTCCCTGTGCTTAATGAGCTCATTCCCACTGAAAAACAGCCAGTGTAATTCTTTTGTCTCTTTCAATACACAAAGCAAATGAAATATACGAAATCAAATTTAAATAAAACTGTTGATTTCATGTGGAGATGGAGGTGGGCGGTTTGATTATTCTCTTCAGTTGCTGTCAGACATTAATAGTAAGGCTGTGGAATTTATCCAAATTCAACTGAAATTTAGATTCACTCATTTCTAATGATCAGCCAAATCATTTATCTAAAAAAACAACAACATTGCATTTATATAGCACCTCAGTGATGGTAAGATACTACTGTAGCCACAGCTGCCCTGGGGCAGACTGACAGAAATCATTTCATTATCAGTAAAAAACTGTTTTGTGCTGATGTGACTGTTGTGTTTCATCTTTTTGACCCTATAGTTTACTTATCGAACATCACAAGATGCTACCACTGTGCCAGCTTCTGGCCTGACAGTACATGGCAGTAATCTCCCCTCCTCACAAATCCAACCCCTCAACCACTGATGTGGACAGACAATGGGGTGACAGAGGCTCAGTGGTTAAAGCAGTGGTCCACCAATCCAAAGGTCAGCGAATCGATTCCCCATTGGGCAAGTGGTGTCGTTGTGTCCTTAGCCAAGGCACTTCACCCACATTGCCTAGTATGTGTGAGTATGTGTGGTGGAGTGATGGGTGGTAGTCAGAGGGTCTGTCCCAGGGCAGCTGTGGCTGCCCATATCATACGAGCACCCATACCACCCAGTGAATGAATAATGACAACAGTGTAGTGCTTTGAGGGGACAAGCCTGTAAAGTGCATTACAACTGTAGGATGGTATTCTTATTCTTACTGGCCCGTGCAAGTATCGTAGTAACTTGCGAGGGCTATTGTTCTTCGTGGGTTTTCTTACTTATTATTATTCTGTTTCCCCACATATGATCACATTTTTGACCCCCAAACCGGGTATCAGATCGACTGGCCCAGCGAAAAATTTTATAAAATGGGCATCGCGACAATGACTAAAGTGACCTCATTCAACAGCGCCCCCTTGAAATTTCAAGATTTTGAAATGAATGGGAGGCTGAGACGCATATTTTATAGAGACAAGCAAAGACAAGCAAAAAAGCCAATCACTGTGCACCCCTGAAAAGTGAACACTATAGCGCCCTCAACCATAGACATTAACGTCAGCATTATCAGATTTGTACCAAATTCAGGGATTAAATTCTGTGCACCACAACGAGCAAAAAAATATATTACAGACATGCGACATTTTAAACTGTTGGCCAGCAGGGGCACAAAGACTCCCCCAAAAAATAGTAATAAAATGATTACACACTCAAGGTTTAGTCTGAACGTGTTGAAATTTGAATCACTAATGCGTGACTTTGGTCTGATTATAATACACTCTAAAGTATATGAAAAGTGAACTCCCCCCCAGCATAGACATCAACAATGTCGGACTTGTACCAAATTCAGTGATTAATTCTATGCATGATTGTGAACAAAAAAGTATATTACGGATATTGGGCATTTTTCACAGTTAGCCAGCAGAGGTGCACTGACTCTTCAGAAACATTTAAAGGTGCATTGTGTAATTATTGTAATGGACGAGCTGTCGGTCTGAGCAGCTGTCGAGAAGCGAGAATGTTGTGTTGTGTGTTGGGAGGTCGCAAGTCTTTGGAGGTTGCATGGGAGGGGCGTGTGCACCGGGGCCAGGGCCTCCATCGCCGCGGCTTTTATTATTATTATTATCATTATTACATGTCCCTGATTGGCTAATCCACCTGTCAGTCACACCCATCTGACCATACTCACATCTTTGTAAAGTGTGGAAGAAGTGTGTATTCAGTCTGACAACAGTGAAACCCAGTCACTGTTGTGAAGATCAAAAGCAAAGAGTGTCCGTCTTTGCTTTTGCATTTAAACACAATAAACATTTTACAGGAAAAAGCAGGGAGTTTTGTACAGTGTCCGTGGAGCTGCCAGCTGTCTAAACTCACATGCCCGACTGTCCTTGAACGCCATGCTCTCTCTCAGGCACAACAAAGGCAGTGCATTGTCGGAGTATATCTTCAGCACATATTTCACACTGAATTCCACAGCTCAGATTAAACCAAGGCCATCGCAACAAACATCCACTCACTTCCTGACTCAAAAACAAAACAGTCCCCACGTCTGTTCAGCACATTTTCTCTAGAGTGTGTTTTATTTTATTTCCTCCCTCTTTTCTCCCTGCTTCCCTCTGTCCTTTTCTCTTCTGTCTCCTCATTTATTCTTGTGTACCTCCTGCCTCTCTCCTTTCCTCGCTTCCTCATCTCTTCTCTATCATATCGTTCAGTCTTTTTCTGTCTTCCTCCTTCCTCTCCTTCATAGCCTCCTCATTTTCTTTGTCCCCCCATCCCTCCTCCCTCACCTTCTTTTCTCTCTTCTATCCTTTCCTGCCGCTATTCCCTTCTTCTGAATCGCCCCTTCCTCCTGTCCTCACCATGTTCTTTCTTTTCCTCCCCTCCCTCCCTCGTTCCCTTCCTCTGTCTTTCATGTGCACCTATGAGAGCTGGCAGAAGAGATGCCACTCATATTTAATGGATGATCTTTATGTTTGAAGCAGCCTCAGTCTGTGTTACTCAGACTATTGACTGCGATGGAGATACTACCTGAAGGACCTCTACTGAATATACTGGGATTTCTCTGGAAAAAGAAAAAAAAAAAGATTACAAGTCTGTATTTTTATGTTCCTGAAATGCAAAGGCAATTTTTTTTTTTTTTTTTTTTTTTGGAAAGACTAATCTGATTGATCTAACTGCAAATCTGCACTGATCAATATGAGGAAAGAAAATCATGATTAATTTTATTCCCATATTGCCCAGCCCTGTGGAAAGGATTTGTTGTTATTAAAATGATTCCCTGAAATAAGAAGCATCGACCGGTCCCACAGATGAGAAGCTGACAGCCAGTCCAAAACGCACACTTTCACGGACCCTTTTCAAAAACGCAGCCGTTCTCACACAGCACAGCGCTGAAGATGCCTTTGAATGAGTGCTGTGCAGGACTGTGCTGCCCCCTTCTGGGCATTCCTAGGAAATAAAAAAAATTTTTAAAAAGAAAACTAGGAAATGTTGCTTGCCAAAGCCAGACCAGTATTTCTCTGTAGTTTTTATACAGATTGATATCAGTCTGGTGCCCACGCCCTCCTTTGCATTTCAAGCCCAGCCTCACATGATCATGCATTCAGATTTGTCAGTTTTTTTCAATGACAAATGTGAAATGAAGGAGCTCATTGGTCATCTATGATTTACAGAGTTTTTTCTCTCTCTCTCTCTCCATGTGGACAGGCCATGCAATAGGAAATGTACTATTTTGCCTATAAGAAAAATCACTGAGCATTGCATGAACATATATGTCATTCCACTAATATTTTCCACTTGTGTTTGGCAGGTGGGCTCTCACAGAGAGGAGGCGGGTCATCGAAACAGTCACATGACAAGTTCGTCTGTCTCTCAACTGTCCAATCAGACGGCCACCTCACCAGAGCTGAACCACAGTGACCCCTACAGAGGTACAGAAGAAACTGCATGCACTCATATCTTAATCTAACCACAAGCACAGAATGCTGGCAGAATGCTCCAAATGCCTTGAGCCAATTTGCTCTCATCCAAAATGTCGGATAGTAGTGTGTATGAGCAGGTTTTGGCACTATTCCAGCGCTGTGTCAAGTGCGGGAGCAGGAGAACAAATGTAGACATGCATTCAGCTTTGAACATTTGCTCCTTCCTTAGTTTGTCTGAATCTGTGACCTTTTTTACATCTTAGTATTGTCACTTACACACACACACACACACACACACACACACACGGTCACCTGCTTTCGCCAGTGAAAGATACAGGCAAATAACACCATCAGGCCAAGTTACAAGTCAGATATTTTTACCAGTAAAATCACCTGTATTAACCACCCGTATTTGAATGCAGAATAGATCAGTTTATGGACCATACAGATGAATATTCTAGGTCATACCTGGGCATTGTGCAGCCCCCAGGCCACGTACGGCCCTTTGTTGGATTCTGACTGGCCCGTTTAAGCTACTTTGGAATTATAAAATACATTTTTAAAAATAATTTTACCTCATGCATGGACTAAAGCTGCTTTACTTTTATTTTAGAGGTGTTTTTTAAAAGACATTTTTTGTAAGGCAACCTAAATTTTTCATGACATAGTCATAATATAAACTCTTACCAGTGTGACCAGCTCATCAAAATAGTGCTATTTACTGCTATTTATAAAAAAAAAAAACTGATAATATTATGCAAAATTGAGTTAAAGACTCCACACTATTTTCTGTTTCTCATGTGGCCCCATGGAAAAAATAGTTGCCCACTCCTATTCTAGGTAAAGAAAAAGCATGCCAACTGAGACAAGCAAGAGGCCGTCTAACTAAACATTTGTGCACTCGTTATGTGCATTTTTTTTCCTTCCATAGAATTCAATGAAAATGCTCCCTATATGAGCAAAGAAACATCAGCTTGAGCAGTTATTAATGTTATTAAGTTATCCATGTATTAATGGTTCTCGTGTTCAAACTTATTCAACCTTTTTTAGACTTTTCAATCAATATTTATGCTCAAGTTTTTCCACAAATTTCACTTGACAAATTTGATTTGTGTAAACATGTGTAAGCAGACCAACAGCTCCAACAGTCCAGTGTATAAATGAAGTATAACAGATACACCACACGACTTTAAAGCAGATATATATATATATATATATATATATATATATATATATATTTATTTATTTTTTTTACTATGTTATAGAGGTTTCTCCTCACCATTTAGTCACCCAACGTTGTATTTAGACTGATTTGTGGATGTTTGAGCAAGCTTGAATTGTTTATTTTCAAGACACCATTTTGCCGATCTACCCCCATTTACACCGACATATGCCCACTACTCTGTACTCTGTAACTTTCTATCTCCAATTTTATTTTCCTAATCAGTGATACAAGTAGGATTCAGTGTTGTGCAGTAATTTTGGCACAAATGAAATAAAAATCTGTGGCTCGCCAGCATGATGTACAGCTCGGAGGTGCCGACAGCTGCACCGTGATGTCAGCTCCCATTGGGCATGGCAGTTTTCTAACGTGGAAGTCAGTGGACTGTTTCTTTTATTAAGCTGTTTTAGATGAATAATGCACTTTAAAAATCACATTATATTTAGTTTGTTTTGTATCTGGGATTAGCCTAATGACGGTTCTTGTGTTTCCAGTGCTGTCCAGAGGGGTGCAGGGGCAGAGCGCGTCTTCGGTCAGCTCTGAGATTAAATCTGAAGATGAGGTGGACGAGAACCTGCTTCAGGACCCGAAAGCCCTGGACACAAAGGAGGAGGACATCGATGGGAAAGAGCTCAAAGCTTTAGAGAGGTCAAGATCTAGGTATCCTCTGTAAGCCCCACCAGTCCATCAGACTGACCAGTCCAGCCCCACGCACAGCCAACCCGCTGCCATCAAAACAATATATTTGGCTTTTTTATACAAAGAGAACGAGATGCATCTGTAGTGTGGTCTTTAGTTGTACAAGTCACTTGATTGAGAAAAAGGAATAGAACGAGCCACTAAATGGTATTTGAACATTTCTCATGTATAATTTGAACAGTTATTTGTTACAGCAAGATGATTTTCAGTAACCATTTTTATTTTTTTGGCTTGTCTCATTTCACATCATTAGTACATATGAAATTCAATGGCTTTATCAATATGCATTTATGGTCTTGTCAGTAACAATATATTTAATGGAGAAAAGGTGTTAAAGTTAATTAAAAAAGAGTGAATGTATGCACTCTTGAAAGCTGTGTGTGTATGTGTGTGTGTGTGTGTGTGTGTGTGTACTAAATGTGTATTGTTCAACATTCATGTATGTATTTGAATGCGTCAGATTGTATGTCCTACTGTGGCATAGTGCAGTGCTGTGTGCAGCGTTAAAGCCTTCCCCCTTGGTTCATTTGCATTGCACATACATTTAAATGGTGCACATGTCCAAGCCCCGTGGTGGAGCTGTGGTCACTCTGATGGACTCTGCAGTTGTGTTGAGGAGAAGCTAAATTCTCCCCAAAAGTGGCAGTGGGCCTCATTCTTGGCTTCTTCTCACACAGCGAATGGGCCAATCTTCAGTATGTTCTAGGAAGAGCCTCATGACGTCAGAAGCAGAGTTCAAAACTGAAAACTCAAATTTATTGTTTAACTGTCAAAATGAACATGTTTTAGGGTTAATAGATACGTAATTGCTGGGTCCTTCCGCATGAAACCATAACTAGCACAAAGTTCAATATTCTCTGTCAAGACAAAATGTAAGGTGGACTATTTATTCACCATTGTTTTGTTGAAACACAAAGCCCTTACTGTTGTCAGTTGGATTTTCAGCCACACAATTAATATGGGAACATTCTTTTTTACACTTGACAAATCTGATTATGTGACACACAGATCACACTGTCCAGTATATAAGCTGAAGTATAGTATATACACATAGTTATTGGCCCTCCCTCTAAACTTAATACATCAAATCCTATAATATCATGAATTCAACCCATTTTCACTGCTCTGGTGTGCTGAGCTTTTCCTTTATTTTTTTTCTCACTGTGTAACTTGGATTTTGCTTTCCCTTTGGTTATCATAGCAATAATGATGACGAAGACCTGACGCCGGAGCAGAAGATGGAGCGTGAGCGGGAGCGGAGGATGGCCAATAACGCCCGGGAGCGTCTGCGGGTGCGGGACATTAATGAGGCCTTCAAGGAGCTGGGCCGAATGGTCCAGCTGCACCTGAAGAGTGACAAACCCCAGACCAAGTTGCTCATCCTTCACCAGGCTGTGGCAGTCATCCTCAGCCTGGAGCAGCAGGTCCGAGGTCAGACTCCACTGTTACTTTTCAAGTGCATGCACATTTTAGTGGACTGCACACCGCGGTGGACAGTTCTGCACACCGCGGTGGACAGTTCTGCACACCGCGGTGGACAGTACTGCACACCGCGGTGGACAGTACTGCACACCGCGGTGGACAGTACTGCACACCGCGGTGGACAGTACTGCACACCGCGGTGGACAGTACTGCACACCGCGGTGGACAGTACTGCACACCGCGGTGGACAGTACTGCACACCGCGGTGGACAGTACTGCACACCGCGTGGACAGTACTGCACACCGCGGTGGACAGTACTGCACACCGCGGTGGACAGTACTGCACACCGCGGTGGACAGTACTGCACACTGGACAGTACTGCATACTGGTGGACTGCACACTGCGGTGGACTGCACACTGGTGGATTGTCAGGGAGTTAGTTCAGGTTATTATTTCTAAGAAGATTTTGTGAATCTGTGCAGAGAGAAACCTGAACCCAAAGGCAGCGTGCCTGAAACGGCGTGAAGAAGAGAAGGTTACTGTGGCGACAGAAGGGCCTCCACTGTCTCTGGCTCCTGCACACCATCCCATGGGCTCAGATGGTTCCATGGGACATATGTAAAATGGTCAGAGCACTGCACACTACCCTCAATTTATCATTTGCAGAAAACCATCAAATACTTCAGTAACATAAAGGTTACGCAGAAGGCTGTGTGACTGTGTTCTCTGTAGACTGTTGTATGATTGTGTGTTCTCTGTAGACTGTTGTATGATTGTGTGTTCTCTGTAGACTGTTGTATGATTGTGTGTTCTCTGTAGACTGTTGTATGATTGTGTGTTCTATTTACAGTTCCACGGAGCTAGGCTGCAGAAGACTACTTCCTCGTCATCTTCTACAACTGAAGCTCTGTATACCTTTATAACAGAAATCTTACTTTCCATTTTATCAACATTCCCACTTTTAAAAACAAATGTTTTTTTTGTTTGTTTGTTTTTTTTATATATGTATAAATAAATATATATATATATATAAGAAGATGAAATGGTCTAAAAGGTGCAAAGGGCGCACATTAAATGAACTCATGGGATAATTTACAAATGAAAACATATCACAGTGTTTGATGGATTCTTTTGTAAAAAAAATAAATAAATAAATAAAAAGGAGCACAGACTGAACAGCAGTTTATCAACACTGTGGAAGAAGCTGTGCCTCAAGTTCTTTTGGGTGCAACAAGAACAAAAAGAACAAAAACACAAACCAACAATGCATATTTCACAGCAGAATTTATGAAGGAAACATCTTCACTACCTGAGGTCTACAGAAATCTGGAGACCTCACGCATTCCCAAGGCCCACATTGTCCCACAGAGCTAAGCTTTGGGAGTGTAGGCACTGACAGTGAAAATTCTTCAGATTAATGTCTTTTCATTGAATACCCTGTCCTAAACCAGCTGCCAATCTGCCTAAAGAATTCATTCCATAATGATTATGTTTTTTTTGATGATCTCTAAATGATAAATCAAGGGGCTGCATATAATGAAACACATGTGTTTGGTTCATTTGAGGTGTTGCACTCTCTGCAAACATTATTACAATGAGATAAGAGATGTATGCATATGGCAATCATGTTCATAAATATACATATACATAAATCATTTAAGATTTATGTCATATCAGTCATGTTCCAGTCCATTGAATGAATGAAAGAGATTAACGTAATGTTTGGTTACACCTTATAATAACTACAGAATTGATTATATTTTATATAACTTACAGGGTGAATCTTATAAGAATCAACATGTAAGATTATTGGTGATGGATGCCCCCATGTCACCATGGAGATAGATCACTTTTATGTCATTCTGTCAAATGTTAGAGCAAAGAATGAATATCTCCATGGCGACAAGCAGATGGAAGACCATAAGAGTGACAAATCAGGTCTGTGGAGAGACAAGCCTCTCACAGCAGGGGTGCATATTTCAGCGTTTTAGTGCAAGAAACATACCTGCCATCAAATAAATCTCTATTAAAAAAAATTACTTAAATGTTACATGGCAGGGCTTTAATTAAGGGCTTAGTGTTAGAAGTTAGGGTGTTCATTAAGTAGTTACTAAGCCTGAATAATAATGAAAAAACTAAACAAAACATTATAGCCTTTTATGAAACCTAATCATGTGCAGTTATTATAAAGTGTTACCTACACCCACTAACACGGTTCAGGCCCCTGAATAGTTCATTGCCATGTTTCAGCAGGAACTCCCAGTGGAAAGAAAAGTGACTGTGGTGCAAGTGAACGCTGTCACGACTATTGCTGCTTCCTCTCCCTCTTGGAGCGATCAGATTATGAAAATTGTCAGTGTGCAGCTCAAGTATAGTTGGGCCTTTTTAGGTTGTGTTTACCCCATTATCCTTAATGAAAAAATAATAATAATTATATATATATATATATATATATATATATATATTATATATATATATATATATATATATATATATATATATACATATATATATACATATATATATATATTAATTTTTTTTTTTCCTGTATGTGGCTCTCATTTGGAGACAAAAGTCTGATTGACACATTGTCTGCATAAGGATACTTTTATTAAGCCCCATATAATTCTTTTAGGCATCTGACTATGCCAGTGAGGTGTACAAGTGAAAGATCGAACATGTTTTTTTTCCACATTTTTTTGACATAACAAGCATAAAACCATATTAAAGTGGCACTAAAAACCTCCACCCTCAGCAGTCCAAACATGGCTAAACAAGGCAGTGCCTAGAGGACTAAACTGTATGAACATTTCAATTCTCCTTCGGTCCCCTCTGTAGCACTGAAATCGCCCTTGTCCTCACTGCTTCATTATTCACCTCCTCCTGCCTGCTCTAAGTGTGTCCTTCAACTGGACTTCTCCTTGTAGGCACCAAGTCCAGCCTAAACAAGATAAATGATTTTCTCCATTCTCAGTCTTAAAAGATTACCCATTAACTTCAACTGCTTCAAAAATGAGCAGCCCCCGTTTATCACATGCACACATACAATCAACCACATCACAGCCATCCTCTAACCACTCCACTGGCTCCCCTCATATGCCGCATTCAAAGCCTCGCACCTCCATATCTGTCTGAGCTCCTGCATATGGTCACCCCTCCCTGCTCCAGCTCCCTCTGCTCCTTCTCACCAACTGTTTGCTCCCCCTTCAGAGCATGCAACCGCTTATATATGAAAATCTGTTTGTCATGAATTTGTGAAAAAAAGTTTTTTAAAAAAAGACCTTGACAAATGATGAAGTCAGTCAGATTCTTAATGTGATTGCTGGTGTAGGAGGGTGTGCTGATCTCGTAAACAAGTAGCCATTATAAAAATCAATAAATAAATAGATTACCATGAGTACCTATAAACTGCAGTACTGAGTTAAGTCGGGCCTGGAGGAGCATTTGTGCACATTGATGAAATGAATTCAGTGATGTACTGTTTATATAGCTACAATGCCACCTTATTTACGAGATGAGAAAAATGTGTTTGTCACAGGCAATTAAATATTTACACACATATTCTCTTTAATATGACATATACATACCTCTAAGGACATACCTGTCTCCAACTGTGTGGCCCTAACAATGTATTCAATGATTGTTTTAAATGGTCAATGAACTGAGTTGTATATACACCAACATTCAGGATGATGCAAGAAAGAAAAGCAGAAGGATGACTGCGTTTACCCTGCAGTCGCAAGGGGCAGGGGCCTTTATTAACATGACATGATTAATATTATTATTACTAAAACGCACAGATTGAGTATCAGAATCAGATTTTGTAGTGTTGAGTAGCATTTTAAAATCAATAAGAGTAAATAAGAAAAGTCAACCTCATGTTTGTTTCGACTGTCCCACAGACCCGACATCTCTTACCAATGTGCCTTTCAGAGTATCATTTGCCAGAGAAGGACATGAGCTGCTCTTAGAGAAATGCAATGCTCTTGTTTTGTCATTCGGTTCTATGCAGGTGGGTTTTTTTACAAGACTTGGGAACAATAATATAAAGATGAATCCAATGTTTATAGTAAAAAGGGGAGGGGACAAGGTGAATTTGCATTTCATGTTGTGTACGCTTGTAATTAGACAGTGCCCTCTTGTGGGCATGAACAGTTGCTATGGTTCTGTCCTGTCCTTGTGCTCTTGGAGGAGTGTGCTTTTTTTTTTTTGTTTCTGCTAAACCCTGGCATGTGCGTGTTTTAGGGTGTACACTCCTGTTGTTGACTTTGATTTGGACATTTTTTTTCTATTAATAAATTATCTTTAAAGTGCATATGTTAGGTTTTTTTTTTTTTTTTTTTCTAATTATTTAGTTTGGTAGGAGAATACTGCACAAATTATTATTATACTTAGTTTTAGAGAAAAAAAGAGGAGACAAAGATTTTCACCTAGTCAGCTATAAGATATTTGACCCTATCCGACCCTTTAAACATTGATTTGTTTTTGGGTTTTAGTTTTTTTTTTAAACAAATTAGAAGTGTTGCCATAAAGGGAAGTAGGTTAGCTTTGTTGCTCATGAGTGACATTTTAATCTACTTATTCAAAGTTTATTCAAAGAAGTCATGTACACAGTGAAAAAACAAAAACAAAACTTAAATGCATTGCTGTTTAGTTATGTTTTAGTGAAATTAGACAAACCTGTCACATGCACTTTAACTGCAAACAAGTTGAAATATTTGAGCAGTCACTTTAAAAACAATTCAGTATTTTGGGACACTGCTGTGGGTTAGAGTCGAAGGTGGACGGGCAAGAGAAAGTCCTAATGAGTAGCTTGGGACAACTGTTTTAATCTGCTTTTTCAGGCTCTTATGGAAATGGTTCACATGCTCTTCCCTGTCACAGTCATCTTCCCAAATGATTCCTGCTTTTCGTTCAGTTCACGTGGGGAACATTCCTTTCAGATGATGATCCTGAATGAATTGGCTTTCCTATGAGCCAGTGTAGTCCCCATTGCGTCTACGTGCTAGTACTTTGTAAGATTATCTTTTATGTTTTTAATTCCTATGAATTATCATTAAAAGTGTTATTATGACATTGGAGTTTATGTCTATGTTGTATGAATACAAATGCACCCGAATCACTCATCATGAGACAGTTTGAGAAATGCTAAAATAAAAGAAGACAGAAAATGAATGGTGGGCAATATCACAGCATTTATTTTATATTTATGTACAAGAAATCTAGAGCATGACCTGGACATGCAACTTTATGGCCAGGGTTCAATAAAACCGTTTGACCACATGCTTTCTAAACAACTGTATGCAATCAAAAATGTGATCTCTAAAATGGTGTATGTAAAATTTCTATTTTTACATGTGTAATGTTGTTTCTTTTTCCTTGTAATTTTGCTCATGCCATTGAGAATCCAGTGTATGTGTTGGACAAACAGTGTGCTTTCTGTTTGGGTTCAAAGGGAAAATGTCTGCGTTCAAACCTCACAGCCTCCTGTCGTTTTTACTTCTATCATACACAACAGCACCACCACCACCAGGGAGATGGTGCTGTTGAGGCTCTTTGACTCTATCACTAGTACAGGAGAGCAGAGTAGTCAAAATCTGTACACAAATAAGAATAATGTTAAATAATGCACAAAAAATAATGTCATATTGTCAACACAAAGCTCAAAGACTTACTCAGTAAGAGTAACCAAATCTTTTGCTCTAGTAACAGTTCTATTACATCAATAAAACGTTTTTTTTTTTTTTTTTTTTTTTTAACTATTATCCAAGTAGGAGTAAAAGTATGCTGCTAGTATGCCTCTTTAAAAAGTCACTCAAGTAAATCTAAATGCATACGTTTTATCCAGGTCTTATTAAAAGTATGGCTCTGGCATAGTGAATGATTCAATGTTGCCCTTTGTGAAAAAGATGATCTGAGTGCTGACATAATTGCCCAGAAATGATTTTCATCTCTTCTATAGTTGCATTATTGTAACAGATTGTGCTTTGTCTCTCATCAGACACAATATGACGTAATGCACAGCCAGTGCTACATCTCATTTATCTTTCCTTCCTTCTTTCTCCTTGATTCCTCTCCTCATTCCTCCATTTTTCAAATGTTAGTCAAATAGGCCAGATTAAGCAGTGTCCCAAAGCTCAGAGGAGGCATGGAAACCACAGAGGAAACCTGAGTGAGGGTTCAATAGGCACACTTCCTGAACATCATCATCATCATCATCATCATCATTTTAACAAGTGAACACATGTATCTTAAAATAAAGGTGTAATTTGATTTAAAAGTCCTGAACTAATAATATAACATCACCTTTAGTATGTTTCCCCTTCTAGTGTCATTATGTTCATAACCAGGGCCTAATGGCAGCATGTCTCATTCACCTTCAGCTCATGTCTCCCCTTGCTTCCCTCCTCTGCTCTGCTCCTCTCCACCCTGTGTCTCCTCTGTGGGCTTCAAATGAAGCTCAAGAGCTCCATCACCTGCAGAAAAAATGTTCCACACCCTCAAACTGAAGGATAGAATTCCCAGTCATTTGGCCAAAAATGCCTATGGGGCCATGGGAAACTGTCAGATTTCAGGATAAAATTCTATTTAACTTTCATGGATTTGATTCAAACTTGGCATAATTCATGATTATATTTGAAATATTATCCAGGTGAAATTTGAGTCTTGTATCTTTATAATCCTCAAACACACCTATGAGAGCACATTTTTGTGAATTTCATTTGGATATAAATAAAATCTGGTGATTCATTTTTTTCAAATGTTTCTTTATTTGCTCAACCAGCATCTTGCATTTTAATTCATATTTTAATGATTGCTGACTTTGTT
The DNA here is from genome assembly GCF_026225935.1 of Boleophthalmus pectinirostris. Taxonomy (NCBI): domain Eukaryota; kingdom Metazoa; phylum Chordata; class Actinopteri; order Gobiiformes; family Gobiidae; genus Boleophthalmus; species Boleophthalmus pectinirostris. The sequence goes on along the minus strand of NW_026571133.1, from coordinate 43,367,304 downwards.
CATAAAGTCAGTGCATTTCATTTCCAAAAAATAAAGTATCTTCCAGTTGCTTGATGCAAACTGGATTTGTTTTTTTGTTTTTTTTGGGGGGGGGGGGTCCTCTTTAAGAGCCTGATTTATGTCAAAGTTTACTGGCCATCATTTTTCAAATGTATTATTATTTTTTTGACAATGGCATATTTAACATATAAAAAAAAAAAAAAAAAAAATTGAGGGTATTTTTGCCTATATTAAAACCATCATCAAAATTAATATATATATATATATATATATATATATATATATATATATATATATATATATATATATATATATATATAAACCCTTTATTTCTCAATGCATTCTCATAAAGTCGGTTCACGGTAGAAATATAACAAAAGTGTATTATTTTCAATTCAGTTGATGATTAATTTTTTTGGTGCTGATTACTCAACCCGGGTGTATGTGGAATATTAGTAGCAACAATCATTTATTTACCTTTTTTTTTTTTTTGCAAAGTCAAATAAACACTTCGCAGGAGCTGCCCATTGGAACCCAATCAAATGACCTTTTTGAACCTGCAGTAAGAAGGCATTCATCTCCACTTTCTCTACATCATCTGAACCTCTGGCTTTCATGTTCTGAGGTACTTTTTGCTGTTTACATAATTTATTGAATATTAAGCACAATGTAAATGAAAGGCTACTTTTACTGATCATATTTCATACTTCTGGTATTGCACCTGCATCCCTCTATTTATCTCATCAAAAACAAGTGTTTATAAAAAATGCTAAATTAGATGCATTTGAACCATTTATCATATAAGGTAAATTACTTAGAAGTCAATGACGAATTACTTGCATTTCCATTGTTGACCATATAAGGTAACATTACATCATCCTCCAAAAAATGTCAGAGGTTTCAGAAAATATATAAGACTAAGATATCGCACGCTTAATACTTTGTACAATGGCTGGTTGAATAGTGATTACAATAGAAGTCAATTGACTATTTTTGTGCTCAAGGGCCAAGAAAGGCAATATCTTTCCTAGAACAAATTAGAACAGTTATCAGTAAAGTAATTCGATTACAGTTTGATTACTCGTTATTTATTTAACCATAATCGTGGCAGATTTCCCTTCCAGCACCTCGCATCTACAATAGTTACTTGAAAGCCAGAGTCCCATAATGCTCTTGTCTTTGTCTCTTCTATGTAACAGTCAATCAAGTACTTTTGTCTTTGACATGTGCGTTATGCTTGGGTGACTTGGTTTGGACAGTACCACATGACACGTGCACATTTTTCTTTACCGTCCAGTGTTCAGTTTTCCAGGATTTGGAACATTAAAGGGCCCATCTCATGTAAAATCAACTTTTCAGAGCTTTCTACCTTCTAAGAGTGATGTGTGGCCTTGTACATGTCTCTGAAGTGGTTTTTAGATTGGTTCAGAGGTTTATTAACAAACTGCAGTGTGTTTCTGCCTCCCTCCCACGTGACAACGAACAGGAGCCTGATACAGAGATGACGTAACAGATACACCTAACTCACGTTTGACCACCTCCACCACCTCCAACCACCTCCACCACCTCCACCACCTCCACCACCTCCAACACCTCCACCTCCACCACCTCCACCACCACCTCCACCACCTCCACCACTCCACCACCCTCCACTCCACCTCCAACACTCCACCCCTCCACACTCCACCTCCACCACCTCCACCACCTCCACCACCTCCACCACCTCCAACAACCTCCACCCTCCACCGCCTCCAACCTCCACCACCTCCACCACCTCCACCACCTCCACCACCTCCAACACCTCCACCTCCACACCTCCACACCTCCACACCTCCACCCCTCCACACCTCCACCCTCCACCCTCCAACACCTCCACACCTCCACCACCTCCACCACCTCCACCACCTCCACCACCTCCACCGCCTCCAACCGCCTCCAACACCTCCACACTCCAACACCTCCACGCCTCCAACACTCCACCCTCCACCCACCTCCACCGCCTCCACCGCCTCCACCACCTCCACCACCTCCACCACCTCCACCACCTCCACCACCTCCACACCTCCACCCTCCACCGCCTCCACCGCCTCCACCGCCTCCACCGCCTCCAACCTCCACCGCCTCCACACCTCCAACCCCTCCAACACCTCCACCGCTCCACCGCCTCCACCACCTCCACCACCTCCACCACCTCCACCACCTCCAACACCTCCACCACCTCCACCACCTCCAACACCTCCACCACCTCCACCTCCACCACCTCCAACACCTCCACCACCTCCACCACTTCCAACAAAAAAACAACTAAACCAGGTCTAAACCAGGACTAAACCAGGGCCAAGAGAACAAACATGAATTTTCAGGATGTGGTTGTTACATTCATGTAGTTTTAAAAAACATGACAATATCAAGTAATCCAAAGTATTCAGATTACATTACTCACTTTAAGTAATTTAATGGATTACATTACAAACTACATTTTGGTGTATGTAATCTGTAATCTGTAATCTGTAGGGGAATACATTTTAAAAGTCACCTTCCCAACACTGACGATATTACATTGATGCTAACAACATAGTCTACTTCTTTGATAAGTTTTCTGTCACATCAGCGACTCTGCAGATGTGGTTGTCTTTAAGCAGGTTTAATAACACTTGAAAAGGTGAAACTGTAGAGCAGACAAATGTAACATTACAATATGTCTATAACAAGTACAAAGACACAAAGTAACACCTGTAAGTACAAGGTTGTAACTCCACACACTGAAGGTTATCCGACGCTGTTTTGAGAGCTGCGTGGTTTGTGTGTAATTATCATATTACAATGCTAGTATTAAAAACAAACAAGTAATTACGACTAAAGTTGTTGAACATAGGTAGAAATGCATACCGGCGATGCAACCTCAAAAAATAAAAAAAATTGCCGACTCAGAAAGCATGTGCGTGTTGTATCGTCTGCTGTTCACAACCGTCACTACCAGTTCAATAAAGTTCGATTCGGTACTTGCTCTGCGTGCAATTTCAAAGGTGTCCACTAGATGACACCATGCACAAGCAAAACTTAAGAATTATAAAGACAGGTGAATTATATAGTTAAACATTTTTAAACAACTTTTTATACATAACAGAACAAATATATTATCAATTAATAATGTCTTAAACTGTCATAAAGATGAACACCTAAACAAAAGCGACAGCATAAGCTCATTGTTCTACACTGCAGTGAACACGATATAATAAGTTGATCTACTAGTGTTTATTAATACTTTACCAATCAGTAATGTTCCGCTGTAGCCGACGCGGTGCTTGTGCTTCGTGCACTTCAAAGTCCTCGTCTGAATCCGGGTCGAAAACATAAAGTTGAAATCGCTGCATCTCCATGATGAATAAAAGTTTATTCGTACCACTATCAGACCGCTAAACGGGGCGTGACTGCAGCGCTGTACACAGGGTGCACCTGTCTCCGCCTCCCTCCCTGAGATGAGCGGAGGAAGGGCGGCTCACTCGGAGTCTACGTCACGTTTGGAGGGCGGAGCCTGTGCTTTCTCAGGACGGGCGGGGGGAGGAGCAATAGTCGGACTTTCATAGTTCCTGGTCTGTGACTGAATCCAAGAAATCAGTAAGATTTCAGAACTATTGTGTAATGGATGTTCCAAAACCCAAATAGTGCTTCTATATGTGCATAAGATACAATGTGAAAAGAGTTATTTTTGCATGAGGTGGGCCCTTTAACTTTTGACCTTATTCGCAATTGTAAGGCTTAAAAATGTAAACACCATTGTACACAAATAACTTCTTGACATGATCACATGGAGAACTTTTAGGTGATGTCTACATCAGGTTGACCTGTCCAGTGCTTCTGGCAGGGAGGGGGCATCTTTTGACCAAGCCAGCCTTATTTTTCTTTAAGTAATATATGTTTTTTATGTATTTATATTTTCAGACTATTCAGTAATTGTGGCCCATTAACATCTGTGTATTTTAACTTAATAGACATTGGTGGCCATTTTATGTGGGTTTAATTACTTTGGGTTTACTGTGGTTCAACATTGAGTTTTTATTCATTTTGATTCGGATTTGTTTTCTTCTTGCTCCATGGCTATATTAATCAGACATTGGCAGGTGACAAAACAGCAGACAAAGGCTGTTGTGGTGGACATTCCAATACCAATTGATGGGAACATAAATAAATAAAATTAAAATAAACTTTAAATGAGAGAGGGCCTGGAAGGTGAAAGCATTAGAGGTGTCCATGATCATCAGAGCACTTGGGGCTGTAACCACCAAACTGGAGGAGTGGAGTACAGTAGATCCCAGGAAAAACATCACAGTAAAACATACAATACTGTATGTAATTTGAATATGGGTGAAGACTAGAATGTATGCAGTATACAAGAAAAAAAATACAAAATTATCAACTTTCTTTATAATTATATTTATTAACCAAAAAACAAAAGCAAACAAATAATGCTATCTAATTTACAAATAACTTCAAAGACATGCCCCAAAACTTGATGAATATAAAATATTAAACCCGCGAGTTTGTTTGTTTTTATGTAGATCCCCATTAGCTCCTGAATAAGTGTGCCCAAGAGGCCTCAGCACTAACAGACATAAACATGGGAGTGGCTCAGCATGAGCAGACATTCATGTGGGAGCGGCCTCGGCACATGGAGATGTTAAGATGGACTTCTTCTGACTGGTGAGAAGCAGACAGTTGTGGAACAACTTAGAGTGTCTCGATTATGTTGCAAAACATGATCAGTGTGATTCACTTTAATCTTAGTCTTAACAATAAAACATTGTGTCTTAAAGGCTAAGGTAAAGGTAAAATAACTTATGTGTCATTGCTTGTCATAACCTGTTGTTTACTTTTCTTTCTTTGTGGAATGAAGCTCCTGGCAGCAAGAACAGATAGACAAAAACTACTGTACAGAGTACAGTGTCATAAGAAACGTTGGCATGTTGGTAAACATGAAAATAGAATGCTTTAAAAAGGTCTGAATGTGTTATATTATTCGTTTTTTAATAGATCATTAAAGTAGTTACAAAATATTCTGCTCATAACAATAACAAATGGCACCTGGGTTATATTTTTAAAGTAAAATGTATTCATAGTTTATCACTGTACAGCAATCATTGGTGTCCCAATACATTTATTTATAATTGTAATACAGATCTTTTAAAATGTGTCATTAGTTCCAAATTTCAGAATGGAAGCAAAATGGATAAACCCAGTTTTCAAAGATCAACTGTCATCACATCTAAAAGGATTTCTAACATAAAAGAAGCGCAATGTTCATGTTCAGGATACAAAATATATCTTTTTCTAGCTTTGTATTATACTTTTTTGAGCTTCAAAAAAAAAAAAAAAAAAAATACAATTTGTGGTTAAGTATGTAATATATATGTAGATAAAATAGAATAAAATAAAAACTATTGTATGGTCCACATTTCTGGAAGTATTTGTACAGTAAAATAAAAAAATCTGAATTTTACCTTCATCAAAAATACAAAATTTGTCATAATTTTCTATTACACAAACAAGGTAAAATACATTACATGATGTTTTCTGATGCGCACTGATATGCATTACATTTATTACCTTTCCTCTTCCCTCACCTGACCGATGACCCCACCACTACCCCTCCCTCTACCCTCTGCTTTGAGTGGAACCATGGGAGTACATATTTGAACCAGAGATAGATGCAGGCCAGTCTTGGACCCATCACCAGCTTATCCATAAAAGTGGATCTCTCCTTCACTGTGGTTCTCCTCAAAGTTGATCTTCTTCCCACTATTTATAATAATTATTTTTTGGGGAAGGAAAGAGAAGGGGTCTAAGGCCAGGGAATCTTTCAGGACAATTCACCATTTGCTTTTATCCTGTGAATGTTGGTTCTTCTGCCTGTCTGTTATTGTCCAGTTACTGCTTCATTGTTTGTTGTAATTTTGGGGGCTACAAAAACAAAATTTCATAAACATTTCTTCAAAATAAACAATGTATATTGGCAACTGAAACAAATTGAAAAGCTACAGCAAATGCTTTTAATTTAGTTCAAATGAACGTTCCTGGATAAATGAAGGACTACACTGGTGTGAGTGAGGACTATCGTGGTCTGAAACAGTTCAAGAATGCAAAATTGAGTTGCTCTTGGAATTAAAACGTCTCAAAGTCCAACACAAACATTATTTACATCATTGTGGTTTATTTGAAAAAGCCCTCAGAAAAATCCCCCGCTCTCACCCAAGCACAGATGCAAGTGTCCCCAGTTTTCCAAAATGTCTGCAACAGGATCAGGTGCAGTTGCAGGTGAGAGAAAACACACCTTTTCTGACTAATCTGACTAAAGGAGGCAACCCAGTCTACTTACTTAATGGGTAAAAGACATTTTCACAGCATTCTTTTTAAATACATACATTCTAGACTTTGGTAACAGTTTCTGTTTTAGATTGATCTTCCTCCTCCTCCTCATCATCGATGCTTAGGTCAATTCTCAGGTTGTCCAGTGTTTGACGCATGGTTAGAGTCTCCTTACGCCTATATTAAATAAATGAACAAATACATACATTCATGAATTAATACAAAATGAAAAGTAGTCATGATAAATAATAATGGTCAAAGTGTACTTGGCTTGAAGTTGCTGATCCACAAGTTGCCTCTGGAGCCGTTCTCGAGCCTCACGCTCCTCTGCCAGTTCTCTTTGAGCGAAGCGGCACTGGGCTTCCTTTCGACTGGCCTCCTCCTCAGCCTCATTCAACTGTCTCTTCAAAGTCCGCATCCTCTGTGTCATCTATGGCCAACGAATGGGTCATAAACAGGTCATATAAATACAACCTGTATTTATACCTACTGTTTCTGACTCATTATGTTATCATTTGGACATTTTAAATCACAATATTAATCCAATATGGCGTAATAAAAGAAACAAGTCCAATGACTTATGCACTAGAAAATGGCAATGCCCAGTGGAACCAGAGGTCCTTGCAAACGTCATCACAACTTAGAGTCAGCCCCTCATATGGAGAGCTGCACATCACGCAAGTGAGCAGAGGATTAAAAAAATAATAATACCAAAATGACTACATGACTTGTGAGCTTTAAGCCATGGCAGAATGCTGTTACTTCCTCAAAACGTTGTGTTTTGTTTCATTCACACTTATTTGAGTAATTCTGCTTTTTTAGTCTATCTCCAAAGCTCAAAATGCTCTGATCCTCCATCAAGAGGTGGTTGTTTTCAAGGTAACAGCTCTACATTTACTTTTATTCAGTAGAGATTGGGAATTCCAGGGCTGAAATTATCCATATAATTCTAGTGAAGTGAAGTGGACTTTAAAAACACAGTTTTGCACACTTCCTGTTTTGCCACATGACATTACAATGTGGAACAGAGTGTCTTCAGTTTGAGAGAAGAACTCAAAATATGCAGGGTTTGTGTGAATATTTTTGATGAGGAAACAACAGCATAAGACAGATCAGAAAACAAGGAAACAGCTTAATATGGTCATTAGAAACGATGACATTACCAGCTCCTTCTGCTCAGTGGAGATACGATGCTCCTCTTCCATTTGGTCTGTCAGCTCTGTGATTTTTCTTTCTAGTTTGCTGATAGTATTGGTCAAGACTGATTTGTTTCTGCTCACACACAAGAAAAAAATAACAAATGATCAACTTCATCATCTGTTTCAATCCTGTTCTGTGTACCTTGTATCTAGGGGCTGTTTACACACTTCAACTTAATTGAACTTAAGATAATTGTTCCTGTGGGTTTGCCGGCTGTGAGAATTGTCATGTTTTGGAAGAGAGACAGAGAAAGAGACACCAGGAGAGAAGTGTGACAGATGCATGTCTAGGACAGTGCAGTGGGAAAATGTACTGAAAATCCGTCCCTTGTTATCGGGTATTGGCACTTAAAGCCACAGTGGCCACACATTCTCACCTCCAGGGACACTTTACTGTATTCCACTGTATGTCTGAATGATCTGACTCCTGATTCTGCACTTCTCTGATGCTCCCATCTCAAATGAGAGGCATCACTAACAACATCACTACCCCTTCAACTTCCTCACCCGCAGTTTTATCAGGGGCATCATTTGACACACTGTATCTTTATGAAATATAGCGTAGCTAAGACAAAAAGTGAATACTGACCGCTCCTCTGCTCTCAGGCTATTCTCCAGGTCTTTGACTCGAGACTCAGTTCTGGAGATGACATCCTCCTGCACTCTGGAGCTCTGAAGTTCCTCCACCTCCAAGCGTAGCTCCCGCAGCTATAAGACAACAGTACCTTGACAAAGCATTATGCAGAAACACTACTGAACTTGTAAAAAGAGGCTTGAGCATGAGTCTTTAAGAATGGTGCTCAAGTGACTGACCTGTCGCTCCAGCGAATCCTTGTCCATTTCCAACTGTTCACTAAGATCTTTTTGCTGAATAAACTTGAGTTGAAGTTGTTCCACCTGAGCCAAGAATTTCAAGTTAATATTAGCTGCAGATCAATATTTTTCAAACTGAGCATCATGGGATAAGGGTAAATTTAACTTAAGTTTAAGTTAAGTTGTTTTTTCATGCAGGTCCTAATTAAGGTTAAGGCTTCCCTGTGGACATTTTTGTCAATTTATGGTTGCTAAAGACATTAAATTTTGTCCAAAGTATTATTTTTTTGTTGAAAGAATTAATACTTTTACCTTTTTTTTGCTACTGCATTGGATCACTCAGAACAAAAAAAAAAGTCACACTTAAGCTGTAAAACCATCATAAATTTTTATTTTATTTATTCTCAATAAAATCCAAAGCTCTATCCCTGCACTGATTAAAAAATATAATAATAATTAAATAAAAAATCTATATACAGTATATTTAAAATACTGATGTTTATTTATTTATTTTTTAAATGTTGATAGTTTTGGTTACTACAGGATCTCTATATCTTTGGATTTAGTTAAAAAAAAAAGAAAAAAATAATAATCTATGATGATTTTACAGCTGTTTTTGGAAGTGGACATTTATGTCCATAGGTTCTTAAGTTTGACCTTTTTCTTATCTGAACTAAAAATGCCACAAACCTAAGAGGTAATTTTTTTTTTTATGTGTGTGAAATTCAAGTTGCAAACCGGCATTTAAAGGGTTAAATATATAAAGATTTAAAAAAGATTTTAAAATAATTATAAAATATTTAGTTGATTTACTAGAAGAAATATTAATCTATAATGATTTTACAGAAATTTTTGTAAGTGGACATTTATGTCTCCTGAACATAACTTTTTTTTAAGATCACTGTCAGAGAAATGAAATGTAAGTCAGTGCAACGTCCCCACAAGCATAGAAACCAATGTATATTTTATATTTAATTTATTCGTTCTGAAAATATAAGGATTTACTCCTGCTGAAATACTGGCAATGAAAGTTAAAAAAAACCCCAAACAAACAAAGAAACAGTAGGTCAATTCATGTTATTAAGTTCCTAATAACATAAATGATTATGATTACCTGATAACATAAATTATCGTAAAACCAAATGAACCTCATTGGACTAGTAGGTCAATTCAGTTATTGCAATTATTCACCAGTACACAGGTTGACACAGGGAGTCTTTGTCTAAATGTAAAAAAAATAAAATAGATACTGAGATCATGTACTGTCTTGCCTGTTCAATGGTTCTCTTGTGCTTAGAGGCCCATCGCTGCTCACTGTCATGTAGTTCCTCCAGATCAGTTTCAAGATCAATGATCTTCTCCTGAAAATAGAAAGTGAACATTCAGGGCAAGAGAATCTTCCTTTCAGATTCAATGGGCCTCACTCATGAAGCGTCCATTAAGACATTATTTTTATTATGGGTCAAAATTTGTTTTGAATTTTCTTTAAGCCAAATATCAAATTGAAAAATGAAACCTTAATCTTAATGTTTTTCATTTCCTGAACAAAAACAAAGAAATGAAAATTAAAATATGTTTTTAATAAATAGATTTTCAATTTCAATAAAAAAATATATGTTTTTAATTTTTGAATTGAAAATGAAAATCTATTCAAGCAAAAAATGTTTAGTTAGTTGTTTATCATAATTTTGAAATCACCTGCGTTACTTTCAGCTGCTTACTGAGCTCGTCACGGGTTTGGTTGCTTGTGTGTAATTCCATGCGAAGGTCCTCAAGGCTGCGCTCCGCCTGTTTGCACTGCAACTGCAGCCTCTCTCTCAGCTGTATCTCCTCCTCCAAAGAACGCTCCTTATCCACTAATTTTCCAGACACCTGCGCCAAACAAAAGGCTTTAAAAACGGAACATACAGCACACTGAACATGCAACCCACACCCAAAATTCCACCCAAAATGCAGGAACAATACACATGCAAGGAAAACATTGTAGATAATGTCTTGTCATTTCTTTCTATTTTTTAATCTAAACTATTATGTAATTTAGGTAGGTTTTGGCCCTAGTTAATGTTAATAGAATACTGGTGCCCAAGTCCAACCAGAAAGAAAAAGCAAACTACACAAGTTCTTTATTAAAATTAAAATGTAATTATGTTAACATATGTTTATAAAATGAGTGGTCTAATCTATGATATGCACTTTTAAATTTAGTTGGAGGGCATGTCAGACTTCTATTGAAGAATTTACTGGTTAAAAGACTGCAAATGTGTCAATCTGGTTTATGACTAATATCTTAGTAATTACTAGGCCTATCCACATGAAACAAAAACTGGTTCAGCATCTTCTCTGTCAGGACAAATGCACTGAGGTGAAATTATCTTTATCATCAAGAAGATTAAGATGGTATGTTGTGAAGCCAACCCTTAACAATTAAAGAAGGTTTGACCATTAAAAATGGTATATAACATAATCACAAAAATAACATAATCTAATTGTGCCCTTGGACACAAGAGTGTAATTATATGTATCCATAACAAAACAGGTACAAGAAATGTCTTACCTCTCCCTGTAGCTTGGTGACCAGTATCTGTAGTTTGTCAATCTCCTGTTGCTTAGCCAGAAGACTCTCTTCCAGCTCATCCACTCGGAGCTGAGTGTCTTCTCTGAGCTTCATCTGAAGGTTCCTCTCTGCAGTACTCTGGGATGCCATCTGCAGAGCCTCTGCCAGCTACAAAACACCATAATGTATTAACCAACCTGTGGCTCAGTGGATCTGTTCACCAACAATATTTGTTCAAGTTACAGTAACTTTCTGGAGTCTGCACCTATTCTTTCTTCAGGCTGTATTAAGCTTTATTATTTATTAAGCATATAGTCTCATTTCCTTGACAATAATTTAATATCCTATTTGCTTTTGTCTTCCAAGCAATTATATACATTTTGTGTTGAGACAAAATCTCTATGTCATAACTTGTTTTGCTTCACCTCATCCTCTAGTCGAAGCACAGTGCTGTTAAGTTCTGATGTCTTCTTTTCCTTGGAATCTCTGTCGAGTTCAAACTCCTCCAGTTGTCTTTCTGCATGCCACAACTTCTCTGCTAAAGTCTGAGCATGCTGCGTTTGCTTCTCCAGGTTATCCTAGTTAAGCATAAATAAATAAATAAATACTCACATACACCCTCTCATTCGGTATATATATATATATATATATATATATATATATATATATATATATATATATATATATATATATATATATATATATATATATATATCTTATACATTTTACATACATACAGACATCAAATATATGAAGTAAGATATTTCATCATTCATGATAAAGTTTCCTGAAATTGTTTCCACTCCAAGATCTGCCAGCAAGTGTTTTTGTTTGTTTGTTTGTTTTTTGTTACCTTCCATATGAGTCATAAGGTTGATGCTTTCAGTGAGAATGTACAGTATACATAATAATGAAAATAAAGAAAATGGAGTATAACTCTTTATTTTCATGTGTATTATCAGCCATCATAAATAGAACAGTTTTTTGAAATGTTCAAAGCTATGTCCTGCTAACAAAGATGAAAGTCACTTGGGCCAGATCTCTCCTTAGTCGGTTCAGCTGTTATCACCTGCATGGTGGAAAAATCCCAACCTCAGAGTCATGAGACAATTGCTGATTGTCCAACCCCGTTTTTCAGGCTACTCTGTCCTTCACTGTCATATAAAGCCAACAAGCGAAGTGAGCCTTAGATAAAAGAATAAACCAGAAATGCATTATTGAAATGCATTTGCTGTGGCCAAAAACATAATAAAACTTCAGCTAAATAACATTCATCTGAATGTGGGACAAGAGAGGGCTCTGAGAATTTTTTAACAAAGCAATTACCTGTTATAATGCACTGGCCTAGGTCATAAGGAGTATAATGCTCAACAACACAAGCAGAGCCCGACTGGACTGACAATAAACTTAGTATTAGTTCTGCATTAGAACTCCAGAGTTATGACTCGGATTTTACAATTAGAAGATTTTTTTTATTGACTGTTTGCTTTTTTTTTTTTTTTTTTTTTTTGCTTACTTGACATGCCTCTTACCTCTGCATCTTGAATCTGGTTTTTCAATGACTGTTGGAGGAAATTAAATGCATATTCCTGGTTGTTGGCCTCTACCATTATCTCCCGAGCTTGTTTCACTTCAGTCTGTAAAAAGCAAAATACTGCAGCTTAACATATAAGACCAGGTTTATTTTCTGTAAATGCATTTAAATGTATGTTTATTAACAACTGAATTAAACAACTGAATTAAATAAATGAAAGAGGGGTATTCATTTATAACACAAACCATATTTACATTGCAATTTTAGCTTTATTTTTTGCTATATCTTATGAATGCTGTCACAGTGCTGTCACAACAACATCAGTGTGCATCATGCTCATGAAACTACTGCACATCACATCACTCTGCCTTTAACAGAACAATTTCAACACAGTGGAATACAAGTAGAATACAAACTATACAAGTTTTGGTCATCTTAGCATTTAACTGTTTTCTGGGGTTAAGATACAGAATAGTTTTCTTAAAGATGCTTTGTGCATTCCCTTTCAACTATCTATATATGTTTTAAGCTGGTTAACATTATAAACACAGCTTTTCTTTACTGAAGTATGTTATCAAATTCAAATTAATTTATAGTTGATTAAGTCTGGATAAAGATGGTGGAGAGCTACAATCAGATGGGAAATGTCATGCAAATGGAAGAAAAGATTAAGTTTGGTTCTAGAAAATGTGTTGGGATGGACACTCTGCTGCAGTGGGTCATTCAAAGTCATGAAGTCATGAATATTGTTATGATTAACTATTATACATGGCTTATAGCTTTAGATCAACCTAAACCATCACAAAACATAAATTAATATTACTTTAGGGCTATTCATCGCAACAGAAATGTACACATTACCATGGGAACCACTGCTATGTCATCACTTCTTACTCTCCAGAAGTGACTATCTAGCACTAACCCAAAATGAAATACCAACAAACTGCACAGTGGACTCTGAACTGACCTCCATCTCCCGGCAGCGCTCAGCCATAGCCTGATTCTCTTTTTCCATTTCCAACATTTGTTCTCTCGTTCTCTTGATCTCATTGGTCAGTTGAGTATTAGTTCTCAGAAGGTCCTCGTTATTCACCAGCAAGCCTCGCATTTCAAACCTATATGATTTTTGTCAAAGGTGTTATATATGTGTATATATATATATATATATATATATATATATATATATATATATATATATTATTTATTTATTTTTTTTTACCTCTGAAGCATCTTTACATAAAAGTTTCTGACCTTATTTGGTTTCTCTCCTTCTCCATCTCCACACTCTCTGCTTCCAAAAACTGGTTCCTCTGCAGAACAAAATAACATTTACAGAAACAGCGTTTAATTGTGATTTATGTTGACTTTTATATTGGACCCTGTGTTTTTATGTGTCTGTATTTTTGCAGTCTGTGTCCACTTTATTACCATTTATAATTATTGTTGTGTACTGCACTTTGGTGTGTTGTTTTTAAAGTAGTGTTACATTTGTGAATGTTTTTTTACATCTACATTTTCATACCTCACAGCAGTGTCTGTTGTTTTAAAGAATGCAGAAGGCTCACCTTTTGACAGGCATCTAGTTCTTTTGTCAACTCCTCAATATAATCTTTCTTGTTTGGATTTCCCAGAGCCGTAGAACGCACTGTATAGTGTGTTGTAGGGATCACCTAAAATTAAAACAATAATAAAACCATGCACAGTTTACTTAAGTTTTGCTTTTGACCTCTTTGAATTTGATGAATTTATTTCTTACAGGAGCACTGATCTCAGGTTTGCGCCTTAGTGTCTCATATGTGGAGAAGCGTGTCCGGCCAGCACCCATTGTGACAGAGGGCACTGGACTAATGCTGCGTCCATTGTAGTTGTACAAGTTCATCTCAGAGGTAGCTGGAGACAAACCACCTGCTACCTGAAAGTTAACACACAAACATCCTCTTATATTATTCACTGCGAAACGCATTGAGCTTCTTTTCCTCTTATCATTTCTGCATTCAACAATCAGACTGTTGAGCCACAATCATCAAAAAGCAGACACAGCCAGTTCTAAATCACACTGAGCAAAAAAGGTTCAGTGACAAATCAACAATACCTTCCCAGCATGACTGATCTAGCGCAGTTATCTCTCTAGAAACAAGGTGTGCGCAACAGAACAAAATGATTGCAAATGATTGAAAACAAGCAGCAGATTGACCACTAACCTTATACTCAGACATGCGGAATGCAGGATTATAGTCCATGGAAGCAGTGGTGGAGTAGGGACTGTTGAAGACTCGAGATGAACTGTCGCTCATACCCCCCTGTGCCACAAACACAAAATAGTTTATATTAATATAAACTATTTTGCAAATTAGATCAGTTAAAAAGCAAAGGTCAGACTACTAATTTCACTGAAACATAATAATAAACAATTATATTTAAGATTTTCAATGATGGTCAGTCCATATGAAATCAGCCGCCCTCCCCTATGAGCCATCTCAGATTTAGCTGAAAAAATTTCTAAAATTACCAAATGGAAGAATCTCAAATTTTAGCTCAATCCCTTGAGCCGTTTCTGAATTATGGCCCATTGAAATTTTAGGGCCACGCTCACTTTTTCTAAAGCCTTAATGTATGAGCATGTTTTGAGAGACCATAACTTCATAAAAAAAGAGAGCTAGGAAGCTGAAAAATGTGTGTATTATTGTAGATTCTTGCTCATAGATTCTGAATCTGTTGTCATATATTGTGTATTTTTATTAAGGGGGGCACTGTGGGCCCCCAAAATCTCACATTTGGTTGTAAGTCCAATTTTTTTTTCTTCAATTTTTAGGGTCCAAGATTTGTTCACTCCAAGCAGATATTTACAAACTAACTGCTGAACTTGAATATTTGAGAGAATGACCATTTCTGACAACAATCTCACATTTTTCTGAGCTTTCATGTGGACATTGTAGAGTCCCAAATATGGACACAGATCACATTTGATCTTTTTGGCCCCTTCTTTGGACCCTCAGTTCCCCACGTGGGCACAGTTAGATGTTGATTAAAAAACATTTTGCCAGAGAAACTTTGTCATATTCTGATTAGTTTAAAGTAATAAAAACTAGGGGTGTCAAATTATCGCGTTAATTGCGATTAATTAATTACAGTCATATTTAGCGCGTTATGTTTTTTAATCGCGTTAATCTCATTTTTAATCTCTAAATTTAGTGTTTCTGTATGCGAGTTGCTTTATTATAAAACCTGTTTTTATGTGTTGTTGGTACAACAACAACAACACACACACAAAAAACACATTTATACATTTTTTTATTTCGGTAATTCCACTCATTGCTGGAAACCCACACAAAACGCGCACAGTAAGAGCGATGTAAATGTCATGTTAACGTTGGCGGCGTCAGTCGCACAATGGACGAGGTCGAAGAGCCAGTAGAACAGAGTCAGCAGTGCACAGGGAAAAACACATTCGTGTCTTGGAAATTATTCTCCCGACGTGAAATATAAAAGAAAATAACAAATATAATATTACCTACAACTTAAATGTCACTGGTGAAAACAACCTGCATAGACTCATGATGTCTGCACTACTGTCCTATAGTGACCTGCCACATGAGGGGACACGCACAAAAACACACACAAACACACAACAAACAAACACAAACACACACAAACACACACCTTCATCATCGTCATCAACCTGAGAACGCGCAGACCACGTTTCCTTCCGTAGTTACTGCGCGGACACCGACGTGCTCCCGTGAGCCGCGTGTGGATCGTGTTTTCTCGCGTACGATGCATAAACCACGCTTCCTCCTGTGCGCCTCTAAACCAGAACTAACACCAAGACTAAAACCAGGACTAATCCAGTGCAGGACTAAACCAGGTCTAAACCAGTCCAGGACTAAACCAGGACTAAACCAGAACTAAAACCAGAACTAAAACCAGGACTAAACCAGGATTAATCCATTCCAGGACTAAACTAGGACTAAAGTAGGACTAAAGCAGGTCTAAACCAGGACTAAAACAAGGACTTAAACCAGTGATCTCATATATAAAGCATTTCTCTATCAATAATATTTTTAATATGGTTAAGGAAAGACTGGACTTTTTATTGTCTTTAAGTAGACAAAAGTTATTATGTTCAGATTTCCTCGTCTTTGCTACTTTACAGCAAACAGTTTCTTATTCATGGAGACTTGGGCTCAACAGCCAATTTGGAGAGATTTGTTAAACAATAAATGACTTTATAAAGTCACTTTTTTAAATCTATATCAAGGCTATATGAAGGCTTTTCTCAGCAATTTTTAGGTGAGATTAAAATTAGATTAATTAGATTAATTAATTACAGATCATAATTAATTAATCTCTAATTTTTTTTAATCGCATGACAGCACTAATAAAAACATCTACTATTAAATTCCATCATTTCAAACGAAATTTTTGAAAATGAGCTCTCATCGGTCATTTTCGGTGGAGCTTTTTTTTTTTTTTTTTGTGCAAAAATAATACACATATGTATTATGTATTATGTATACACAAAAATATTGGTACTGAAAGCCATAGTTATAGAAGCAGAGACTTTGTGATTTAACAGGCAATGAGTATCCCAATTGTAATTTGCATTTCCATCAATACTATAGTAACGTTTATTGCTTCACTTATACACCATGAAAAGCAGTTTCTTTGTGAGATAATAAATTAACTTCCTCAAATAAAAATATAATAAAAAAATGCAAACAAACCTTTTTTCATAATTTTGTACAGAGTTAATAGTTGAATTTTCTCCAAGGATTAATGACACTTTTCCAAGCAATGTACCTCAAATAATCTCCAATTGTCTTCCCTCATAACAAGCAAATAGTGTTTCAGTCTATTCAAGGTCATTGAACCTTTCTGCAGGTGGAAAAGTCCCTAAGCTCCGCCAACAACGACCCATGAGAGCTCATTTTCAAAAATTCAGTTTGAAATGAAGGAAGTTATTAGTAGATGTTTTTATTACTTTAAACTAATCAAAATGCCAGAGTTTCTCTGGTAAAAATTTTATCAACCTCTAACTGTGCCACATGGGGAACCGAGGGTCCAAAGACGGGGCCAAAAAGTTTACATTTGATCTGTGACCATATTTGGGACTCTACACCGTCCACATGAAAGTTCAGAAAAGTGTGAGGTTGTTGTCAGAAATGGTCATTCTCTCAAATATTCAGGTTCAACAGTTAGTTGGAGTAAACAGATCTTGGACCTCAAAAAGAAAAAAAGAGCACCAACCAAATGTGAGATTTTGGGGGCCCACGGCACCCACCTTAATAAAGATACCCAACATTTGACAACAGACATTCAGAATTTATTAGCAAGAATCTACAATAATACAAATGTTCATCTTCCTAGCTCTCTTTTTTATGAAGTTCTGGTCTCTCAAATATGCTTATAAATTAAGGCTTCGGAAAAAGTGAGCATGGCCCCCAAATTTCAATGGGCCATAACTCAGGAACGACTCAAGGGATTGAGCTAAAATTTGAGATTCTTTCATTTGATGATTTTATCTCAATTCTGAGATGGCTCATAGCGGAGATTCTTTGAAAACGGCTGATTTCATACAGACTGACCCTGATGATTTATGACTCCATGATGATTTATGATCTGAAAAATGCCTTCCTTGTGTGTAAATTGTCAATGTGGAATTGTCTGTGTTATATAAGAATTGTAAGAAAGAATTATCCTATCAAACTAAGTAAACACAGTAAAAAACCTGTCATATCTATTTAACTATCAAAATATAAATGTCTGAAAATGTCTGCCACACCTGAACATCACTCTGTACTTTTCCATATCACAGTGCACATTTGCTTTCAGTGGTTTTCCCATGTGTAATTATCACAATTGTCAATTGTCAATTGTCATTGCTTATATAGAGCTTTTCTACCTTCAAAGCATTCACATGGCTTTACATCCAGGAGCTATTCAACACACAAACACCAGGGGTGAGGCAGGCTAAGTCGTACCCAAGGACACAACAACAGTATTCTTCTGTGGGAGTAGGAATCACAATGCCAACCTGCAGGCCAGGAGTTCTAAGGGGACTTTAAAAAGCTGAGCGACAGTAACTTTCCTGTGTTGAGGAGCATGACAAAATAACATCAATTCTGCTTGTTTTTAGCATTTAACATAATTGATGTATACCTTGCAAGAATTTGATGTACTTTTAGTGTATAAAAATGAGGGTATAATGTGTGTTCATCTTCAGCATGTTGTCTCTAAGTACTCCATGGCTTTACTCTCTTGCTGCCTCCCCCCTGTGGTCTGACCCACAGAGGCTGTACAATAATCTTTTGGTTAAAATGTATATTTTGGTTAAATGTGACGCAGTCTATGTTTGTGGAGATTTTAATAGTCGAATTGGGTGTTTAGTTGACTGGATTTGTGATTCTGATTTGGGAATTTCCCAGAGTGTCTAGATGACACTGTTAATGCACAGGTTAGTGAAATGTTGATTGATTTTCTGAGAGACAGCAAATATTATGTTCTGAATGGTCGATTGTCTGGTTGTAACAACTTCACCTCTATAACTGTAGAGGAAGAGCAGTGGTGGACGATATTATCACACCTCATGATTGTTTGAATTCTTCGTTGAACTTGGACAATTATAGCCCAAATGAACTCCTTGACAGGGGGGGTCCTTTGTGTTTTGATTTACTGGATTATTATTCTAAAATGCCAGATCATTCTATGTTGGTTGTAACATTTAAAGGAAGACAAAGCAGTTTTGTTTTAAGTAATCATCAACCTAGACAATATAATCAAATAAATTCAAAGAATTTACCCCCCTATACTTTCTCAAATGAACAGTTTCAGAATGCAGTTTCCTTGTTTGTAGATAAACTTGCTACTAACCAAAATTTGATCAATGAAGTATATGAAGAGTTATGTTGCTATGTGTGTAGGATGGTTAAATCAGGCAAAGGGGTGAAAGCAAAGAAAGCAAAGAAAGCAAAGTAAAACAATTGGTAAACCCTATTGGAGTAGAGAGTTAGATCATCTGTAGAAAGACATGAGGCAGGTTGAAAAACATTTTTTGTTATGTAAAGGCATAAATAAACAACAACTTAGACTTGAATACAAAGACAAGCAGCACCAGTTTGATAAAAAAACAACAACTCAGAGCTTATAAAAGAAGAAGACAAAGAGGGCAGGCATTACAAACTGAATACAGTCAAACACATAATCCTCAGTTATTTTGGAGCATGGTGAATAAACTAGGTCCACAAAAGGTCAATCAAATCCCTGTAGAGGTGATCTCAGATGACGGCTCCTTAGATCTTGATATTGAATATGTGCTGAAAAAGTGGGAAACTGATTTTGGAACTTTATTTGCAGGAAGTTTTGAGTGGGATAATTCTTATATTGGAAATGGCAGTGACTCAGAGAAATCAAATGGAGATGTGTAAACAGTTTACCTTCCCTAATCCTTATTTAAATTTTGATATTACAGAAGATGAAGTAAAAAAGGCCACTGATAAATCAAAAGTTAAGAAAGCCACTGGATTTGATAATCTGTCGAATGAACTGCTGAAACAGCCTGGTCTGTTCCCTGTCCTCTACTGTCGTTTATTTACCTGTTTTAAACAGTCTTGTCCCCGCTGACGGGCAAAATCTATTATCAGACCAATCCCAAAGTGTCAACTGCAGATCCTCGAGTCCCCATGAACTACAGGGGCATCAGCCTTCTTAGTTGTGTGTATAAACTGTATTCGAGTGTTCTTAATGAGAGGCTGCTCTGTTACCTTGAATCCTTTAATGTATTGGCAGAGGAGCAGAATGGGTTTAGGAAGAAAAGAGCCTGTATAGATCACATATATTCTTTAACTTCTATAGTAAATGTTAGAAAAGAAGAGGGAAACTCTACCATTGTTTGTTTTATAGACTTGCAGAAGCCTTTGAGTGTGTAAATCAGGACCTGCTCTACTTTCAGCTGTTACAAACTGGTATTGACGGCAGATTTTATGAGTCAATCAAAGTTATCTATAACAATCCCATATCTTGTGTCCAGGTTCATGAGCACTTGACTGACTGGTTCCCAACACCACACGGTGTAAAGCAGGTGATGTGCTATCTCCCACATTATTTGCTATTTTCATCAATAATTTGGTAAATGAAGTAAAAGAGGCAAATGTTGGTGTAATGTGGGAGATCTAAAAGTGTGTATATTGCTTTATGCTGATGATATAGTGCTTATTTCAGAAAATTAACTGGAACTTCAGAGGATGTTGAATATTGTTCATACCTGGTGTAATAAAATGAGACTGAAGATAAATTGTGAGAAAACTCAGGTGATTCATTTTAGAAAACAGAGCCATAAATTGATGAACTTTCAATTCCATTTTGGAGCCACTTCCTTGTCCTTAACAAAAAAGTACAAATATCTGGGACTTGTTTTGGATGAACATCTTACATTTGATGAAGGAATCAAAGCTCTGTCAGAGTCAGCAGGTCGAGCCTTAGGTTCACTGATAAACAAAGTTAAAGCATATTGTGACCTGGGCTACAAAACCTACACTGAACTGTCCTGTTTCTGTCCTGTTCTGGACTGTGGCGCTGGAGTCTGGGGTCACTGTAAACACACCCACACCCTGAAAAAAGTTCAGTGCAGAGCTCTGAGGTACTTTTTAGGCGTGCACAAAAAGGCACCTAAACTTGCTCTGTATGGAGATATGGGCTGGGAAGTTATTTTGTTATTAAGTTATGGAACAGGTTGGTTAATATGCCTGGCACAGAATTTAACCAAACATGTATTTAACTGGAGTCTGTTACATAAATCATCCTGGAGTAGAGAGATTGAGAAACTTTTTGAGATTGCAGATCTCTGGTTTATTTACAGAAATAAGTTCATCTGTAGTGTTCGACAAGTGAGGAACATTTACTTTGATAAGTTTAAACAAAAGTGGCACAATGACATCTTCTGTAAACCAAATTAAGAACATATATCTTAATTAAAGACTGCTTTGGACGTGAGCCGTATGTCACCCTGAACCTGAGCAGAGGTCAGAGGTCAGTATGTGCCCAGTTGAGGTGTGGGACTCTGCCTCTGGCCTTGGAGACGGGACGATTCCACTCAGTCCCAGAGGAGGAGCACATGTGTCTGTGCGACTTAAAAGGACATTGAAAATGAAATACATTTTCTGTTTTACTGTCCTTTGTATCATGACCTGCGCTGTCAGTTGTGTCTAATGTGTCTTACTGTTGGTTTGTTCTGTCTGATGAGGAGAGACTGAAGTATCTGTTTAAATGTAATGTTTTCAACTTGGCTCAGTTTGTGCTGAAAGCCTGGGACCTCTGTAAGAGAACACTTTATGTTTGAAGTGTGATCTGTCTGCTTATTGTTTTATGTGTTGTATAAGCCCATTCAGGCTGGGCTCCAATTAAATGGTGCATGACACTAAATAAGTACAATAAACTAAACTAAACTAAACTATATACAAATATAGCAGTCAGTGGGTCACTTTGTAAGGCTGGTGATTTTAATTTTGTAATGAATTTGCAAATTTGTAAAGTGCCATGCAAACTCCTGATTTTTTTAAACCCTCCCTATGCACTCCACTATGCAAGTTATACTTTATTTATCCCATGTGGAGCTGGAATTATAGATCCCACCTTTAGCTATAGCTTCCTCTATACACAGACTGTATAGAAGTCTGTATACAATATGGTGACTTTGCGGACTGAGGGAGAGCCAGTGATGCAAATGCATTATATTGTTGAGAATAATGAATGTAATAAACAGCTGTTCTCAGTGTTTTGGTCAACATCTGCTTAAATGCAGAAATTGGAATGTCATTATTTTATAAACTATATTTCCTGGCAACTTCTTTGATTAAACACTGCCTCAAACTCTCTTCACTTCAAGCTCTTTTCCATGAGTGTCACCTTTTCCCTTGTCTCAGACTTTTCAGAGAGCACATGCCAGGGTCACAGCTGGAGCAGAGATAAGCAAAGTGCTATGCCTTGTGGTAGTTTTAAAAATCTCACATCACAAGAGCGAAGAGTAGACTGGAACAGACCAAAGCTAAAGATGAAAAATTCTGGTTTTAAGACAAATTAAATTTTTAACTGAGAAATAGTTTATCTACAAATAGGCAAAAATCACCATGAATTCTGACCTTTCTGAAAGCTGAACATACCCTGTCTGCTGAATGCAAGCCATTTGTGTTTCCATTGAGCTCTATGGAAAAAAAAAAAAGTTTTCTGGGCTGCAGAGGATTCTTTTTGCTGCAGTACGTATTGACTAGACCAATAGGCGATGGCGATATATATATTTAATAGGTCCATGGTTAGATCCACTGACCCACAGGTTGGTGGTTTAATCACAGCTACCACAGGTGCACACAATCCATGTGTCTCTGGGCAAGACACTTCACCACCAGTGTTTGTGGATACTAGTGTAAGAATAGTGTAAAAATACCAATGTAACACCATGGTTGTACCCAATGTTGAGTAGTTTAACTCTAGGACAGGTATACTATTGTAGTTCAAGCAGCTCTTTGCCTGCTGTCTGCATCTACTTATAAATAATTTTATGGTCCATGAATCAGAAAGTAAGATGTTAGCAAGCTGGGGATTTTTAGCTCTGGCCTCTGAAAATTGGGAGAAGCTATTAGAAACTTATCATGGAAAATAATTTGGATGCTAGGAATGTATTAAGAAAGTGAGGAATGCTGCTGCAAACAATTTGAAATAAAGTAGTTCTGTTTTTCACATTTTAAGCTCAAGTTTCTCACCCGGTCTGATGTGTTGTCCCAGTCCCGTGACATAAGTGATTCCAAAGATCCTCTGTAGTTGTTAAGTCCCAACCTGGTGCTTTCCCAGCGGGGTCTGGGTCCATTCTCACCCCCTGCTGTCCCACTACTGAAGTTTATGTCCTGCTCTTTGGAGCCTGTGCCATTGGTCTTCAGATCATTATTAAGAAACAGTTGGTATTTGGGATTTTGGCTGGTTGAAGGGGGCTGAGGTGTTACTGGGTCATCCTGAGTATTGTTGTGCTGCTCAGATTCCTACAAGAGACAGAATATAAAATGGTAAAAACAAAATAAATTAAATAATATTGCAGGCACTACACCAATGACAGCAATATACTTCCAAAATTTCCAAAAACAATTATTTATTGAACCATATTTACACCATTTACACTACACACTATTTACAGTTTTACAGTGTTGTGTTTTTGTAAAGTTGATGAGTTAACAACATAGAGTTCAGAGCTAAAGTCTGTTTATTGCAAGGATAGATGAATTTATAGGAAATAGGAAACTGTAAAGCTAAATAGAGAGGTTAAGAAAGCAGAACTGAGAATTCTTATCAGCTCAGTATTACCACACTTTAAAGGGCCCACCTCATGCAAAAATAACTCTTTTCACATTGTATCTTGTGCACATATAGAAGCACTATTTGGGTTTTGGAACATCCATTACACAATAGTTCTGAAATCTTACTGATTTCTTGGATTCAGTCACAGACCAGGAACTATGAAAGTCCCGTCCTGAGAAAGCACAGGCTCCGCCCTCCAAACGTGACGTAGACTCCGAGTGAGCCGCCCTTCCTCCGCTCATCTCAGGGAGGGAGGCGGAGACAGGTGCACCCTGTGTACAGCGCTGCAGTCACGCCCCGTTTAGCGGTCTGATAGTGGTACGAATAAACTTTTATTCATCATGGAGATGCAGCGCGTTCAACTTTATGTTTTGGACCCGGAATCGGACGAGGATTTTGAAGTGCACGAAGCACAAGCACCGCGTCGGCTACAGCGGAACATTACTGATTGGTAAAGTATTAATAAACACTAGTAGATCAACTTATTATATCGTGTTCACTGCAGTGTAGAACAATGAGCTTATGCTGTCGCTTTTGTTTAGGTGTTCATCTTTATGACAGTTTAAGACATTATTAATTGATAATATATTTGTTCTGTTATGTATAAAAAGTTGTTTAAAAATGTTTAAATATATAATTCACCTGTCTTTATAATTCTTAAGTTTTGCTTGTGCATGGTGTCATCTAGTGGACACCTTTGAAATTGCACGCAGAGCAAGTACCGAATCGAACTTTATTGAACTGGTAGTGACGGTTGTGAACAGCAGACGATACAACACGCACATGCTTTCTGAGTCGGCAGTTTTTTTAATTTTTGAGGTTGCATCGCCGGTATGCATTTCTACCTATGTTCAACAACTTTAGTCGTAATTACTTGTTTGTTTTTATTACTAGCATTGTAATATGATAATTACACACAAACCACGCAGCTCTCAAAACAGCGTCGGATAACCTTCAGTGTGTGGAGTTACAACCTTGTACTTACAGGTGTTACTTTGTGTCTTTGTACTTGTTATAGAGACATATTGTAATGTTACATTTGTCTGCTCTACAGTTTCACCTTTTCAAGTGTTATTAAACCTGCTTAAAGACAACCACATCTGCAGAGTCGCTGATGTGACAGAAAACTTATCAAAGAAGTAGACTATGTTGTTAGCATCAATGTAATATCGTCAGTGTTGGGAAGGTGACTTTTAAAATGTATTCCCCTACAGATTACAGATTACAGATTACATACACCAAAATGTAGTTTGTAATGTAATCCATTAAATTACTTAAAGTGAGTAATGTAATCTGAATACTTTGGATTACTTGATATTGTCATGTTTTTTAAAACTACATGAATGTAACAACCACATCCTGAAAATTCATGTTTGTTCTCTTCAAATTGGCCCTGGTTTAGACCTGGTTTACTCTTGGTTTAGTCTGGTTTAGACCTGGTTTAGTCTGGTTTAGTCTGGGTTTAGACCTGGTTTTAGTCCTGGTTTAGACCTGGTTTAATCCTGGTTTAGGGTTTTGGTTTAGACCTGGTTTAGGTTTAGACCTGGTTTTAGTCCTGGTTTAAACCTGGTTTAGACCTGGTTTTAGTCCTGGTTTAAACCTGGTTTAAACCTGGTTTAGACCTGGTTTAGGTTTAGACCTGGTTTAGGTCCTGGTTTAAAACCTGGTTTAGACCTGTTTTAGTCCTGGTTTAAACCTGGTTTAGACCTGGTTTTAGTCTGGTTTAGTCCTGGTTTAGTCCTGGTTTAGACCTGGTTTAAACCTGGTTTAGACCTGGTTTTAGACCTGTTTAAACCTGGTTTAGACCTGGTTTAGACCTGGTTTAGGTTTACCTGGTCCTGGTTTAGACCTGGTTTAAACTTGGTTAGACCTGGTTTTAGGTTTAGACCTGGTGGTTTAAACCTGGTTTAGACCTGGTTTTAGTCCTGGTTTAAACCTGGTTTAAACCTGGTTTAGACCTGGTTTAAACTTGGTTTAGACCAGGTTTTAGTCCTGGTTTAGTCCTGGTTTAGTTGGTTTAGACCTGGTTTAAACCTGGTTTAGACCTGGTTTAAACCTGGTTTAGACCTGGTTTTTAATCCTGGTTTAGTCCAAAATGTGAAAACAGGAAAATACCGCCGTGTAATCCATTTATTTCAACAAAGTAACTATAATCCAATTAACACTCACTGAAACAGTAACTGAGTAAAGAAATGAGTGAAATAAGTAACTGAATACAGTTACTCATAATTTGTACTCTGATTATGTAATGCTGGTACATGTAATCTGTTACTCCCCAACACTGAATATCGTGGGACTATGTAACATTTGTCAAACTAAAACAGCTAGAACAAGGGAGATGACCTGCAGATGAAATTATATTGGGATAATCTTCAAAAAAAAACGCTGCAGTTTGCTTTTAGTTCTCTTCAGTGGTTTACTAGCGGTAAATTTACAGGTCTAGGATCTCCATCACTGGACCCTGGTATCGTGGGAACAGCATCCTTTTCCACAGTGTCGCTTCTGCTTCATTGTAAGTCCAGTTTTAAAAATAGTTCTTGAAGCGTCTTTGGTGAAGTGTCACCCGAAACAAAAATTTCTTGAGAGGCTTTTTGTCTCTTTTTCCCAGAAATAAACTCCAGTCACTTAGCAGGCCTGCTTCTTCTGTTGGTATGACAAATATCTCTATTTGCAACTGAAGCCAATGCACTTTCTCCACGAGGACATGTTTACAAAAAGGTGTTTGAAGCGAAAAATAAAGATAAAATAAAATAACGCAAAACAGCAGATCTTGTATGGTGCAGACGCAGGATGGTGTGTGAGTGGGTGGTGGAGGTGGTGGAGGTGTTGGAGGTGTTGGAGGTGTTGGAGGTGGTGGAGGTGTTGGTTGGAGGTGTTGGAGGTGGTGGAGGTGGAGGTGGAGGTGGAGGTGGTGGAGGTGTGGAGGTGGTGGAGGTGGTGGAGGTGGTGGAGGTGTTGGAGGTGTTGGAGGTGTGGGGTGGTGGAGGTGGTGGAGGTGGTGGAGGTGGAGGTGGTGGAGGTGGTGGAGGTGTTGGAGGTGGGAGGGTGTTGGAGGTGTTGGAGGTGTTGGAGGTGTTGGAGGTGTTGGAGGTGGGAGGTGGTGGAGGTGTTGGAGGTGTGGAGTGGTGGAGGTGGTGGATGGGTGGTGGAGGTGGTGGAGGTGTGTGGAGGTGTTGGAGGTGGTGGAGGTGTTGGAGGTGTTGGAGTGGAGGTGGTGGAGGTGTGGAGGTGTGGAGGTTGGAGGTGGTGGTGGAGGTGGTGGAGGTGGTGGGAGGTGGTGGAGGTGTTGGAGGTGTTGGAGGTGGTGGAGGTGTTGGAGGTGGTGGAGGTGGTGGTGGAGTGTGGAGGTGGTGGAGGTGGTGGAGTGTTGGAGGTTGTTGGAGGTGGTGGAGGTGGTGGAGGTGTGGTGGAGTGGTGGAGGTGGTGGGAGGTGGTGGAGGTGGTGGAGGTGGTGGAGGTGTTGGAGGTGGTGGAGGTGGAGGTGTTGGAAGGGTGGAGGTGTTGGAGGTGTTGGAGGTGTTGGAGGTGGTGGAGGTGGTGGAGGTGGAGGTGGTGGTGGAGGTGGTGGAGGTGGCTGGTGGAGGTGTTGGGAGGTGTGGGTGGAGGTGTTGGAGGTGGGAGGTGGTGGGAGGTTGAGGTGGTGGAGGTGGGGAGGTGGAGAGGTGGTGGATGGAGGTGGGAGGTGTTGGAGGTGTTGGAGGTGTGGAGGTTGGAGGTGTGGAGGTGGTGAGGGTGGAGGTGTTGGACTGTGAGGTGTACACTGTCGGGGAGTGCAGAAATACACTGCAGTTTGTTAATAAACCTCTGAACCAATCTAAAAACCACTTCAGAGACATGTACACACATCACTCTTAGAAGGTAGAAAGCTCTGAAAAGTTTTTTACATGAGATTTGGGCCTTTAAATAGTTATTAAAAAGAAGTCATTTTAGTTTACTATTGAACACAGCAGTTGGATGGATTTAAAAGTAGTTTGAGTTTGGTATTATTTGACTTGGTATATATAAATAATATAATATATATATATATATATATATATATATATATATATATATATATATATATATATATATATATATATATATTATATATATATATATATATATATATATATTTTTTTTTTTTTTTTTTTAATTTTAGATAATTACATACCATGTTCTGCTTTGTTAAGGGCCCCTAAAGGAGAACCTGTTGAAAATAAGAAAAACAAAATTACTAAAAAACTAAAACGAAACAAAACACAGCCACCTGCCACTAAGTTGTGTGTGTAGAATTCTGTGTATTCTTTGTTATTCAGCTTCAAGTGGCACTGTATCTTTTAGGGTCAATACATTTTAGCATTTCTTAAAAAAACCACATAGACTTTAATTCCCTTTTAAACACAGATTTTGTCACATTGACAGTGAGAATAATATTTATTTCTAAGTAAAATAATGTTTGCATTAGTAAAATATACTTCTTTAGATATTTATATATAAACTACATCTCTGTTTCAATGACTGATTCATTAGAGCTCCCTCTGCTGTCAGCAATAAGAATGACAAATTGGAAAGTAAACTAATCTCCAGTGAATGCCATTCAAAAAAGTCAATTTTGCATAATGTGTGTTCTTCAGATATACCTTATATATTTTTCTTTGCTTTACAGTCAACTAATTTGTTGACCTGATATTTAAGTGAATACTAGGTCTATCCACATGAAATACAAACTGGCACAAAGTTAATTTTGCTCTTACATAAACAAAACTGAAATCAGTTTTCAGGCTCTTTCTTTGAATACTTTTATGATTCTGAGTCATGAAAATTTGTATTGATTTTACATATACGTACATTACATTACATATACAGTTCTCTGGACATATACTAAAGCAGACGTAAAACTTAGGCCCGGGGGCCAGATTTGGCCTGAGATATAATTATATTTGGCCCACGAGCTCATACCAAATATGTATTAGATCTGGCCCGCCACCTACAGATAAGCTATAGAGATATTATTTATTTAAAATTGGGTTATTATTTGATATTCTGCTTGTTCTAGTTTCAATATTGAAGCAAAACTATTATTAAACATTTATTTTAATAAGAAAAGGTTTAACATTACATATCTCGAAAGAAGAGAAAACATGCAGATGTTGTTTAAATTTTTCAATAAATATTTAGTTTCACCCATGACTTAGTCCCAGTTTTTAATCTTGTCCTTCTGTGAGTTTGAGTTTGACACCCCTGTACTAAAGCATAAAAACAACAAAACAACAATAACAAAAAAACATCCATGAGATGATTTACAGCTTTGAGATTTGATTCTGCACTGCTGCTGTACTCCCACATAAAGATAAGTAATTCACATTGCCAGGTTTCTTGAATAAATTCATGTTAGAGGCGTAAAAGCTTTGTACATTGTTAATGTTGGTTTCCTTCTGACACCCAATCACTGACAGCTCTCATTGTTCCCTGACAGAACAGGTTTGTCCAGTATTAATGAGTTCAAAACAGCTATCTTTATGGGGATGTAGCAATCCAATATCAAATTTGTACAGATTTGTGAAGATTTGTTCTGTTCCATATAAAGTGATAACCTATTTTTAAAGCAATATCTCAGTAATATTGAACATATTTATCTATATACATGCAACATTTTTTTTCAGTGTGGTGAAGCAAAAGCTCAGTAATGGGCCTTTTCATCTACTATTAAATCTTCGGCGTGTCGGTGCCTGTGCACTGGAAGTGTGTTATTGGGCAAGTTGCTTCAGTTGGCACATTGGTGTTTGTAGGCAACAGGGATATATTCCGCTGTCCATGTGTATGTATTCCACTTTTATTGATGCCACTCAATTGATGCCAGTATCTGGATGACTGATTCCTTCTTATTAGTTGCATGAGTCTAGGTCTGTAGAGTTTGCTGGAGTTACTTCATGGACACAAGGAATCCCTTTGTGCTTGGACTACTTGCACAATTCTATTGATGTTACCGTAATCAATAAAGTGAATTTACACACAGTGCAGACACATAAGCAGTCGCTGTTGCAAAGTCTGACCTTCACTGGAATATGCACTGGTATGTATGAGAGAGAGACAGACAGGGAGAGAAATACTATCAAGGGAACTTCAAGTTAGCTGCAATTTTGTCCCATTTGCTGCCACATATGTAAAAAACCTGTAGCATCTCAAATGTCCATTGCGAGCTCCTTAGTTAGCCTCTTGCACAGTCTCTGTGGATACTCAAAAAACAATCCAACAGTCTCTTACTTGTGTCCTTTGAACTGCACATGCTGCACTTCTTAGTTGGTTAAAATGTTAAAAACTGAGCTCAAAAAGAAATGAGTTTCAAAAACTGCTCAGTGCATGAGCCAGATAGCCACAAAAGCAGCCAACCACTCTGTTAACAACTTCCCTCTTTCTAACTTTTTTTCCTTGATATCTTTCATCTAAGTTGAGTTGTACTCCACAGACATGGTGAGGCTAGTTATGGTCAGTGTGTTTTCTTTCAGATCGTTCTGTACATCGATCAGCAGCACTCAGGGACCCTTTATCTGGTCTGATTGGGTCTTGATTGCTGCCTAAACACTAACAACATAAAGTGGCTCCGATCATGAAGGAGCATCATCTTATTTCGGTTCAATCTCTTTTTGAGGTTGCAGAGGCTTTGTGTGTGAGGTTAGAGCATATTTGGGTCCTTCATTTTCACATTTCCATAAGCCCACAGTACTCATTAGCACAAGTAAAGCAAGGCAAGTTTATTTGTGTAGCACAATTTGTACACAAAGTGCTTTATATAAGAAATAATTAAAAAAGACATTCAATTACAATACATACCAAATTTATTGTAATAATAATAATAATTATTATATATATAGTGCTTTTCCAGATGCTCTCTGAGGTCCTCAAAGTGCAGATGGTTCATATTGCACTAACATGTCAAATATGTATTTGGTGCTAGTCCATGGAGGAACTTGTACACAACCAGAGCACAGGTGCTCAGTTCTCTGCAGTTCTCTCCTGGTCCTACCTGGTCCTGGTCCGGACCCGAGCAAGACCAGTGAGCAGGCCATTACAGTTGTTTAACCTACTGAAGACAAACCCATGGATAAAGTCTGTCCAAGTTTGGTTTACAACATACCTTTGATTTTTGTTATGGTTTTTTTTTTGAGATGTTACTGATTTGATGTGGCTGCTATAGTTCTAGCCTAATTTGAAGGGAGAGAGACTGAAGGTGACTGCTGACACTGTCTCTTTGTTTCTTTGGGACAAAGATGATTACTTCAGTCTTGTCTGAGTTTAGCTGGAGAAAGTTGTTTTGCATCCACACACAGTCATCTGTTGGAGGCAGAGGAAGAGTGAATCCATTGGTCTATAGTCTCCTGCAACCAGTCACACATAGATCTGAATGTCGTCTGCATAGGTGAGGTGGGCTCTAAAACCTAACAAACATCAAAGGAGGTCATTTGGAGAAAGGAGTAAGCAGTTGGTAAACTACTTTTTCAAGGAATTTGCCAAGAAATGGCAGATTTTTTCATATGCTTTAGAAATCAGTTCAGTAAACTAGTTTTAGTTTTACTTTTCCTGGACCAGGCGAAGTTTTCACATTTGTCAGCATTTGTCATGGTGCAGCAGCAGATAGCGACAGTAAACACGACTTTACTGTCTGTGTAATTTATCATCAGCCTTCTGTGCATTAAAAACATTTATCTAGACCATTGCATATGATTTCACAAATAATAATAACACAGTTTTAACTTTGATCTAAACTAGAATGGAACTAGTGCAATGCTCTGATCTTTTGAACACTTCAGACTTTCAGAACAAGTTGTTTTACTGTAGACAGGAAACTGCTGCTGATTGTGGGATAACTTTGTCAGTATTCACTTATCTTTGTGTCTATGGTCTGCATTTTTTGTAATATTTTTTTTTTTTACAATGGAAAAATCTTGTATTGTGTGGTGGCCTTTGTTCAAATTGTGTTTTTAAGAAATAATTTTGTATGTGCCTCAATAGAGACATATAGATTATATGGCCTAAAGCTCTCTCTGTGCCACTAATGCTGCTTGTAAAATATCGCCTCAAATGTTTAAAGATAAAATTACAGCAAATTTTCATCTCCACAAAACAGGTGATGCCAAGGTTGGAAGTCGGACAACGGGTCTTGACCCAAGGGGGCGTATCTTGCTCTCGCTTTTAATGTGAGATCATTTGCTGGCAGACTGTGTCAGCGCTAATGCTGAGAACATGGGGTATGGAGCTCTAAATAAGAGGTGTGCCATGTCATAAAATCATGTGAAGTTGAGCAAATTAATTTGCAACTTTTTTACACTGTGATATAATAAAACTATCACTAAGTAAGTACCTTTTAAGTTATAAACATTTTTCACTGTTACTTGAACTTTAATTTGCCTTAAATCACTTGGCCTGATTTCCAGAATACACATTTTTTCAATACGTAACAAAGATGGGAGTATGGTCACAGCGAATCTCCCTGAATACAGATAGGTGTGATTGACAGGTGCATTAGCCAAAAAAACAGGTTATGGTCAAGGCAAACATGCACTCATTTATGTTGGCATTGTGGGTATAATAGATGTTCTTATGGATAGCATGTATGGGCAAAACATAAAAGGGGTGGTATAAAATGTACAAGTCTTCAACGTGTGACCAAATTGAATAATTGTGATTGCGTAATATTTTGGACTATGCAATTATGGGAAGTGTGCAGTGAGAGGAGTGTGCAATATTTTGTTTGGCCTTTTTGTGACCCCAGCCCTTTGGGACAATGGATAGACACAATCATGTCTATCCATTTACTGTACATGCACTGTCCCACTCAAATGAATAAATCAGGTACTCACATGATCCATTCCCATCAAAACAAATATGGCTGCTTATGAAAACTATTTTTTATTGCTTTCTCTGTTTATTCATTTAGGCCCAAGTCTCAGAGTGACCTCTGCATCTACAGCACGGGTGTCAAACATACGGCCCGGGGGCCAGATCCGGCTCTCCATCACCTTTAATCTGGCCCTTTGATTTTCTACTAAAATATTTTAATTATATTTTCTATTAAAATCTTGTTAATTTTCTGTGGTGTTTATCATAGCAGTGTCTCCAGCGTCTCTGTACATGGCCCCTCCCACCAGAGCAGCACAAATGAAGACTTGTCTCTTTCCAAACGCTCTTAAAGGACGATCGTTTTAACTGTTGACCGTGACACCCTCATCAGAAAAATGTCACAAATGAGAAAAGTGGAGCCGAGTGCAGGATTTTCCAAGAAAAATTTACTTATTCTTATTTGCAAACAAGTTCATGTTAAAACTTTGTGTTGATTTTTTTGTATTGTATTTTTCTTAAAGTTTCAGGTTTTTCATGATATTATAATATTTTGTAAAAGAAAGAGTTCATCAATTAAAAAGATTTCTGTAATAGATTTGTGTTTCTCTGCACAAATATTTGAACCTATTGTCATTTTTGGAGTATATATGACATGAGTTTTCTAATCCGGCCCCTTTGGGATCAAAGTCGGTTGGATACAGCCCCCAGACCAAAATGAGTTCAACACCCCTGATCTACAGTTAAGTAAAACTGAGTAAAACTGTCAAGTTAATATTGTAGTTCATATCCTCTATATATTCACAGTCTCCTGCAGGCCTCCATGCTTTGTGTTTACTTTGGTTAAGGCATTTCAGATATGTCATTTTAAACAAATTAAATGCATGTTTGATGTGTACTGATAACTTAATTTGGCACAATAGTGAGTCACAGTCTTTTTCTTTAAAGTTAACTATTATTTTGGTGTACACTTTTGTTGGTTGGTATTACATCAGATTTAAAAATGCCAATCATTCTTTGTGGTTTTCAGCTCTTTGTCTTTTGGCTTGTTTGCTGTAGAATGTGTAAATATGTTTACATAACTCTATCTTGACACGACCTGTTCAGTGTAGTATTTACTTTTTAAGGTACTGTAAGGTGCCATTTTAACACAACTTTTGAAAGCCTTTACTCAATTCTATGAAGTTCTTTAAATAGATACTCCTATTTGTAATACATTTATTTTAATAATTGCTTGGTCACAGTAAGATTGCCTTTTCTCAAAATGTCATGGGAAAACGAAAGTAAAATTGGACTGAAGAACAAAATAATAGACAACCCCATCCAAAATGTAGGGATGTTGTGAAACCTTAAGTCTAGATGGACTGCACAGTGTGAATATATAAGGTCTGGGCGTGGGTAAGGTGGGGGCTCTGGGTGTGACTGAAACAGTGGCAGTGTGCCAGTTGACACACCTCACAAAGCTGCTGGTATGAGTTGGGTGGGTCTTTATGTAACAGCTGTGAAGAGTCATCTGACAATTTTGATCAAGGAGAAGTGCAGATGAAAGGTTAGACTACTCATTTAACTAAAGCATTGTAAACATAATTTTATTTAAGGTTTTACTTATGTGACATATGTAGAGGTAATTCCAGTTCTGTTACCTAGGGACCAGGTTAACAAAGGCCAGCATTTATCTGTATTGCACAACAGCTATGACTAGACAGATAAAAATAAAAAATAGCTACTTTATATTGTTTTTATTATGTTAGTTTTAATTGCTTCTTTGTTAACCATTCTATCCATTACAGTAAAGGGCCTATATCCCCCAATTTCAGATGTGTTATAATGTCCTCATCAAAAACAGACCTGGAGTTGTGTTTTGTTTCATTCATGCATGTTTAACACACAAATCCTGCATATTTAGGATGTGTTCTTCTTTCAAACTGAAAAAACTCCATACTACTTCACTAGAATCATTCAGATGATTTCAGCTCCAGAACAGATTATCTGTACTTACCTAAAAGTAAAAGACAGTTGTTAACTTAAAAAATACTGCTTGGATATTGATCAGCTTTATAGGGCGATGTTTTGGACACTCAAAAACGCTTTAGGGAGCATTATTCATTCACTCCACACTCACTGATGGTAAGCTACTATTGTAGCCACAGCTGCCCTCTGGCAGAATGACAGAAGCCATAACCATCACTCATGCACACACCATATTCATACAGGGCAACAGGGGTGAAGTGCCGTGTCAAATTGCACAAGCTCAGTTTTTACCACCTGTAATTCCCAGTGGTCTCCCATGTACTCCTCAAGTACTAATCAGGCCTGGCCTTGCTTAGCTTCTGATCTAACAAGATCAGGCTTTGACTAGCCAGTATGGCCCAGACAGACTAATAATAAAGGATTACTCAAACATGCATGGGTGAAACAAAAATGAAAATGAAATCTATCTGTCTATTTGGAGGTAAATGAACACCTTAACATTTAGATTTTGTTCATTTAATTTTTATTTATAATTTTATAACATGTCCTCTGTAATGAACACCAGAGACATTGTGGTGTTAAATTCATGTGAAGTTAACAACCTAACAATAACAACTTTTTTGATTACCAACATCTCTGAAATCTTCTACAGTTGTCTCAAAAAGTTTTTAGACTCCCTTTTAATTTCTTTCCTTTCTTTTCTTCTTTCTTTCTTTTTTATCATAGTGCAGAAGCCACAAACTAACTCCACTTAAGTTTTTTTTTATATATATACGAGACATAATAGTATAATCCTTCAGCCCCACTTAGCCAGAGGAACCTATTCCATCCACTCATGCACACAGAGCCAGCGAACTCACTTTAAAATTGGCAGCTGGATTGCTTGGTGGTGGGCCCTATGTTCCACAGTACCTTTCCTCCCCATTTATAGAATATGAGGAATATCTATATGTCTATATGTCTATATGTCTCTATGTCTCTCTCTCTCTCTCTATATATATATATATATATATATATATATATATATGTATATAAACCATGTCAACAAAGAGTAGGATATCAAAAATTTTAATAAAAAAGCAGAGAGCAGCAGAGTCACTGGAGCACTTTAAGTATGAAAATGCTAGGCTACGAAAAAGGAACTGCTGAAGTTTCCAACAGTATGAACATCCACAATCATTGCAGTGATGTTCTACACCTTTGTGAGTCCCATTGTGTTAAATTTTCCAGACTGGTCCTGATTTAGAAACATACGGACTCTCTTTAAAAAATACAGGAACAAGCCTGAACAAACCTCAATCTGGTGCTCCAGCCAAAGGGAACCATCAGATAAGACTGACCTTAGAGAGAGCAGGAGTCCAGTGGTGACTGAGCTCCTATACACTCATACAGCTCTTTATGCCCATAAGAGCTCCTAAACGTCCAGACATCTCCTAAACGTCCAGACATCTCCTAAACGTCCAGACATCTCCTAAAGGTCCATACATCTCCTAAAGGTCCATACATCTCCTAAACGTCCAGACATCTCCTAAAAGTCCAGACATCTCCTAAACGTCCATACATCTCCTAAACGTCCATACATCTCCTAAACGTCCAGACATCTCCTAAAGGTCCATACATCTCCTAAACGTCCATACATCTCCTAAACGTCCAACATCTCCTAAACGTCCAGACATCTCCTAAACGTCCATACATCTCCTAAACGCCCATACATCTCCTAAACGTCCATACATCTCCTAAACGTCCAGACATCTCCTAAAAGTCCATACATCTCCTAAATGCCCATACATCTCCTAAACGTCCAGACATCTCCTAAAAGTCCATACATCTCCTAAACCCATACATCTCCTAAAAGTCCAGACATCTCCTAAACGTCCAGACATCTCCTAAAAGTCCAGACATCTCCTAAAGGTCCATACATCTCCTAAACGTCCAGACATCTCCTAAACGTCCAGACATCTCCTAAATGTCCAGACATCTCCTAAAGGTCCATACATCTCCTAAACGTCCAGACATCTCCTAAACGTCCAGACATCTCCTAAACGCCCATACATCTCCTAAACGCCCATACATCTCCTAAAAGTCCAGACATCTCAGAAGGACTCAAATGAGTGCAGCATTACACTGTTAAGGTATTTAGGTAGTTTAATCCTGATCTTAGAAAAATTAAAGCTTTGTTATCTGAAGTCACCAGTATAAAACTGCAGTGATATTTGTCCTTCTGAACCTGTCTCCATCTGCACCATAATCTCTACATATGGTCTATGATCTGCACATGGCTCTGAGGAGCTCACCACTGTCACCACTAGACAACCTCCTGCTCAACTCTCTTAGGCCATTCTTAACCAACTTTTTTAATAGGTAGATTAAATATTTATTTGATTTTATAAAAATGAGGCTAATCAGTGCTGTGTTTTAGCAATACAAATGAAGATAATTAGACTATGCATTGTAATATCATCATAAAGTTCTGAAAACATCTCTAAATGTCTGATGTGCTCCTTATTTTTGTCATCATTCCAAGGAAGCAGAATCCTCAGTAATTCAGTGGAGAAATCCTTTTCTTTCTGTTCTGTCAGCTACAAACAGAAGTTCCATCAAATACAACACGATTGTCCTAGTGTCCATTATCATGGACATTTATAAACTGGTTATTATTTTAAGACACAAACATTAAAATTATTAAAATAAATGCTAGTCAATTTAAGGATTAAAAAATACAAATACAGGTAAAAAATTTAGTTTAAAATAGTATAGATAAAGAATATTTTTTATTTTATTTTCCTCGTACCATAAAATGTACCATTGTGAATATTGGTCATTTTGGATTGAAAGAAAAAGGTGGTTCCAAATGTCCCCATAAATCACATATTGAAAGCCCTAGGCATCCATCCATCCATTTTCTTCTGCTTATCCGGGGTCGGGTCGCAGGGGCAGCAGTCTGAGAAGGGCCTCCCAGACTTCCCTCTCCACACACACTTCCTCCAGCTCTTCCGGGGGGACCCCGAGGCTTTCCCAGGCCAGCCCAGAGACATAGTCCCTCCAGCATGTCCTGGGTCTTCCCCAGGGCCTCGTCCCGGTGGGACATGCCCAGAACACCTCCCGAGGGAGGCGTCCAGGAGGCATCCGACGTGGAGGAGCAGCGGCTCTACCCCGAGCTCCTCCCGTGTGACTGAGCTCCTCACCCTATCTCTAAGGGAGCACCCAGCCACCCTGCGAAGGAAACTAATTTTGAGCGCTTGTATCCGCGATCTCGTCCTTTCGGTCACTACCCAGAGCTCATGACCATAGGTGAGAGTAGGAACAAAGTCTGACTGGTAAATCGAGAGCTTTGCCTTTCGGCTCAGCTCCCTCTTCACCACAATGGTCCGATACAGCGACCGCATCACTGCCGACGCTGCACCGATCCGCCTGTCAATCTCACGCTCCGTCCTCCCCTCATGAACAAGACCCCGAGATACTTGAACTCCTCCACTTGAGGAAGGGACTCTCCACCCACCCGGAGACGACAAGACACCTAGGCATGCTATACAAAATACAACAGGAAGTCTATTTCAAAACACTTAAAAGATAGACTGGTTAATACAATGTCCACTATAAAGGAAACAAATGAATGTCAAGGATCCCCTTGCATTTCCATGAATACTTTTGCATCCACTAAAAATAGGCCATAGACAAATTTAGGGCCAAGTCTGTACAGAGGACAAACTTGCAACCCCCCTTTCATGCTTGTATAGTAGAGCTGCAACTAATCATTATTTTAGTAGCCCACTAGTAAGCGATATATATATAGGACACTCTACATAGGTGACAGCCTGCA
The DNA here is from genome assembly GCF_026225935.1 of Boleophthalmus pectinirostris. Taxonomy (NCBI): domain Eukaryota; kingdom Metazoa; phylum Chordata; class Actinopteri; order Gobiiformes; family Gobiidae; genus Boleophthalmus; species Boleophthalmus pectinirostris. The sequence continues at coordinate 43,328,899 of NW_026571133.1, read as the reverse complement.
GAAATAAGTTTTACCACTGAAAACTATAGCACACAACTGCACACAAAACTGCCCAGAAACATACATCCATAATCATTCGTATAAAACCAAAAATAAGAAAGCGAAAAAACAACAGTTTTCTTCATTATTTGTCTCCAAAATCAAAATGAAAAAACAGATAACGATTAGTTTTTTCAGTTTTCGATTTTGTGTTTAAATGAAGAATAGAAAAAATGGATAACGGCCGTTTCCCGTTTACGTGACTTCCATGACTGTGATGCCAAACTTTTGCACCACGTACGGACTGAACCAGGACTGATCCAGGTCCGGGACCACAGCGGGACCACACCGGGACCAGAGCGGGACCAGAGCAGACTCCGAGCTTTGACTTCAAGCCTCCGCAGGGTCCGAGCCCCAGCTTTGAGTTCCGGTCCTGCCGTGGACTCCGATGGACCGTGACTGATGGACCAGACCGGAGACCGTGACCTCCGGTCTGGTCCCGGTCTGGTCCCGGTCTCAGGGTGCTTTTACACAGACAGTAGTTGGTGCACACCAAACAATCCAAACGGACAGCAGGTCCAAACGAACTATTCCAACGAGCGGAAGCAGCTCCGGTTCTGTCCGGGCTCAGATGAGCTGGAGAAGGGAGTGATGTTAGGAACCTCGGCCTGAGAAGTGCTTTACCCAGGGAAGAACCAAATGGAGGACAAATGGTCAAAACAATAACCAACCAAACTGGATTCACGCTTTTGTCCGGATGCTTTGCACCACCTCAGAACCAGCTGTGGTTCTTGAGCGTGGAGGACTGGAGCAGCCCGTCCGAACCTATAGTCCAAAGTGCATTCTCACTTTCCCCGCACGGAACCAGCGCAAAGACGAACCAGTCGGACCGCTGGTCTTGGTCACAGTCCCGCTCTGGTTCCGGTCTGGTCCCGGACCTGGATCAGTCCTGGTTCAGTCCGTAATGCAGTGCAAACGACATCGCAGTCACGTAAACGGGAAACGGCGTCCAAGTCCGGGACCAGACCGGGACCAGACTGGGACCAGACCGGAGGCTCAGAGCCCACGGCAGGGCTGGAGCTCGAAGCTGAGGCTCGGACCCCGTGGAGGCTTGGAGTCAAAGCTCAGAGTCTGCTCTGGTGCCCGCTCTGGTCTCAGTCTGGTCCCGCTCTGGTCCCGGTGTGGTCCCGCTCTGGTCCCGGACCTGGATCAGTCCTGATTCAGTCCGTACGCAGTGCAAAAGTCCGGCATCGCAGTCACGGAAACGTTTTTTTTCCATTCTTCATTTAAACACAAAATCAAAAACTGAAAAAACGAATCATTATCGTTTTTTTTTCATTTTGGTTTTGGAGACAAATAATGAAGAAAACTGTTGTTTTTTCATTGTTTTCTTACTTTTGGTTTTATATTGAAAAAACGAATGATACACAGATTATGCATGCCACAGATAGGCTGCCAAATATCAACCTCCTTAAAAAACATGGTAAGTAAGAAGTAAGTAAGTAAGTCAGTAAATAAATAAATAAACAAACAAGTAAACAAAAAAACAATAAATAGAGAGAGAGAGAGAGAGAGAGAGAGAGAGAGAGAGATCAACATCAACTATAATCACTGACAAAACTGAGAAAATACAAAAAATTAATAATATATATATATATATATATATATATATATATATATATATATATATATATATAAGAAACAAATCCTGTTTGCACTCATGTGACTGTAGAATGTGTAGAATGAGAGCTCGAGGACTGGTCAGAATTCTATGGTAGAAATATCTTTTTGAATTCTTCAGGTAGCAGTTTTGTTGACCAGGTTTATTATTAACAGCTTTATCTAATTACTGGGCCTAGCCACATGAAACACCAACTACACACTAAGCACTACAATTCACAGTATCATGTTTTAACATCAGACTAACAAAATGTCATGATATCTCAGAATTACATGATACTATGACAAAATTACATTATAGTATAATGAAATTTCATGATAGTTTACTGTTAAATTGTGGTATAAAATTATCATACATGATAAGAAATAATCTTGAAAAATAGGATATGTAAAATCTGTGTGCAAGTCAAGACATTGTAAAGTTCACTGAGCCAAGAGCTATGCTGTGGTGGACCACAGGTACAGCGCTGACAGATTTCAGCTCCATTTATGCATGAACAGTAGGCACTAAACTATAGGGATGCAACGATATTCGATATAATATTGAATTGTTTCAATAATAGTGTCACGATTCGATACAAGTGTTCACTTCATATGCACTTGTACCTCCATGCGTGCTGTGTTGTCATTTATTTTGGTCTGAAAGGAAAATAGTTATGTTGATAGACCCACGAATGACAAAGGTATTAACTTTTAAGTATAGAAATGCTTTTGGTTTCACACTGGCTTTAATCAAATGCTTTCATATATGCACATGCGACAGATTTGCAAGATATGCTATTTTTTTCTCAGAATTTATCTCATACATTTTCCACAGAAAACAGTCTGTTGTTTCTATGTAATATAACACAGTTTTAGTTTTCAGAAAACTAAAAAGAGTGTAAAAAGAGTAGGGCAGTGTGGGACGAACTACTGTCTGTCCAGTAGACTGGATATATTATAAAATATAAAATAGCCTGAGAAAGCTCTGTTCTTATTTCCACTGAATAAAAATGGTGTAAATCATTGACCCAAACGAACAAAAACACTTCACATATAAACTAAAGCTGTACAGTTGTTATGCTGTTTTTTTTTTTCGTGTCTTAAAATGTATTCAAAATCAAATCAATATAGTGACCCGTGTATCGAGATATGTATTGAATCATGATAAAACTGTATCATTGTATCCCTACTAGCCTGCTCCTGCTACTACTACTACTACTACTACTACTACTACTGCTCCTGCTACTACTGCTCCTGACTACTGCTACTACTGCTACTACTACTACTACTACTACTGCTCTGCTACTACTACTGCTCCTGCTACTACTACTACTACTACTACTACTACTACTACTACTACTACAGCTGGGAAAACTCATGCTAGCATCAGTAGCATGGCACAAAATATAATTTAAAAAGTAGCACAATTTTTGCCATACTTTTTTGTTTCACATATCACATTATGTCATGATGATCTATAGAATTTGTGCCAAGAGCAAATGAGGAATTTTTAGCAGAAGATCTCACAGCAGTGTTGTGGGCCACTCCCTAAAGCACAGTGCCAGTCACTGCAGAGGTATGCACTTTGAAGCACACCACACCTTCAGGATGAAGTTGACCCTGATCACGCAGGACCTTCCCACCCATTAGCAATAGTCAACACAAAATGTAACAGTTTGATATTGTTCTTTTCAATGACAATTTGAGTTTTAGGTAAAATGACAACATAAAAAGTGTCCATTTTTGACAAAAACCCCTGTTTGTGGCATCAGTGCAAGTTAAAATATAAAAAATAGAGCACTACAACACCACTATAAGTGGATTTATCACTCTACACCATCAGCACACTCTTGAATGATCACAAAAAGTAGTATTTAGCATCATGAAATTTCCATTAGGGTAACCTATGACAGCTTAAAATTCTATGATGTGTGATGACACACTCCCAAGTTGTATTGAGCTGAAGGTACAGGTCAGAATTCAATCATAGAAATTTAAAGGTGCTCTTTGTAACTTTTTGTTTGGAGGCCTGTCACCTTCTTGTTTTTATGGATATGCTATTGCTCTGCTTAGAATGTTCCACAATATGACATTAAAGATATCAACCATACATATACTCAATTACAGGTGGATTTATAGCTCAAAAATATCTAGAAAAACCGGCATTCTGAATATGAGCAGTTGTCTCTCCACAGATCTGACCTGTAATTTGATCTGGTTTGGTCTCCATGGTGATAAAAAGGTTTACTGTGAAACGTTCCAGATGATAACATCTCTATGGAGAAAAGCATTGATGGACCCTCCATCAGGAAAGTTACACAATGCACCTTTAACTGTCTGATTGGTCCTACTCACATGAATCCAAATCTGGCAAAAAGTTCATTGTTGGTAAAGGTAAAAGGAAGAATGTCATGATGAGTATTTGAAGCTGACTGGCTGAAGTGTCTGTGGAACAAGCACTGATATCTTTACAAATACACAAAGCCCTTGTATAGCATTATTATTAGTGACAGATCAGAACCACTAATGGACGAGGCAATTGCTACAGCGGTTTATGAACTCACTAATATTGCAGGAATATTACTTGCTTTCAAGGTTAAGGCTATTCCTCTATGCAACAAATTGACACAGCAGGTTTGTGGACCCACTCTCTTAGAAATAACAACCAACAGTTATGGATCATAAGTTAAAAGAGTGGATGTTCCATAGACCCCTGTCCTCTATAAAAAATATGATGCCATCAAATTCCAGAATATGAAAGCAACCCATTGCAAAAGTCAGCATGATTCTTCATTCAGCTCTGCCCGCTCCACAAAAAAGTGCACAGTTACAGAGGTTGTGACTGAGTCCACACAGACAAGATGACTTGTGTTATCTTCATTGGAGCTGCTCCTCCCTGAAATGCTAAAGACCACTACACTGCAATGCATTACATACAAACATACATACATATCTCTCTTACTTACAAAATTCAAGAGCTGCACCCTATACTCTCTACATATTTCTCATTTTAGAAAATTTTACACCACAGTATATACAAAGTGTAGCTAACAAAACTAAAGCTAAAACCATTATACACTTACTGAGCTGCTGCTGCTCCACTCCCTCTGGGACAACACTGATCCGTCAAACAGGTTTGTCTCACAGTAATGATGCATGTCTAGTTCAGGCCCGGCCCCACTCCTCTCTCTCCTCCTCTGTCTTTTATTTTAGATACACAACAAACAGTACAGATTTGGGTTACTGTGTTGCTTCATAACAACATTTACCATAACCCAACAACATAACAACTTTTACCATAACCCAACCCTGCCATATTTCTCAATTTATTTATGCACTGATAAAAAAAATCCAAGATGGTAGATGTCTGGTCTGTAAAGGCGGATAATAAAATCACAATAAAATGGTTTTGGTCTTATTGCCATGATGCATCTGGGGCCTCATTTATAAAGCTTGTTTACGCAAAAATCCTTGCGTACGCACTCTCTACGCCAACCGCGGGATTTATGAAACTTGATTAAAGCGTAGCGCTTTGCTTAACTCTAGCTCCAACTCGGACCTCCTGTAAGCTCTATGCAAAGTCTGGAGACACGGGGAAAAAGCGACACTCGTGGAGAGGAGCAGAAGTGAACAGAGTTTGAGGAAGTGTTTGATCAGAAAATCCACGTATATTGAAGAATGACCTTCAGATTTGTGCATGTAAGTGTTTGGTTCGCCAAAACACGGAGAAGGGCTGTTTATTCCACTCATTATTCTCCACAATATTATACATTTGAAACTCGTGCACGAGCACGGCCACGTTCCCGGTGCAGCGCAGTCTCCCACAGTCCACACCGTGACCATAGACTTCTATAGAACACAGACTGTGACCAACACAGAGAACGAAATAATGACCCGACCTGAGACAAAAACTCTTCCCTTGGACACAGTAGGAGCCAGACTTTGATTTAATGAATGCAACTTTAACACATTTTTTTGCATAAGCGATCTTTATAAATGATGCCCCTGGTTATGAGAAACTAGGATATTGTAGCTGGGATATTGTAACGGGGATACTTTGGCATGTACGCTGTATCTTGAATACAGGAACATAAAACTGAGTGCGCATGAGTCCAAAACACAAAACAAACATGGCTGCAGCAAGTTTGAAAAGAAGCTCGTGCTCCATCCGAAAATGGGCAAAAATACCCCCTTCCTTGTCCTTTTTTCTCCTTATCACTGACCTCTGAGAGCTAGATCAAGAGGTCAACCAAGGAGGAGGAAGGAGCAGTGAGGAGAAGGAGCTATCACTGCTATGGATCTATGATCGCTGATTTAGATGGATCCAGATTCTCCTAACCAGCGGCAGGAACTACAGTCAAAACTACAACTCCCAGAAAACAAACTACAATAAGTGCACCACCCTCCACTACTGCACGGGGACAAGGCACAGTATCTTTGCTATTGCTAGTACTGCACTTTTCTGGACTGAGATGTCCATTGTTTTTCCCAGTATCTGCTGTAGTCTCTTCCAGTTTGGGGGTTACAGCCTCAAGTGCTCTGATCACCACAGGCACCACTGATGCCTTCACTTTCCAGGCTCTCTCCAGCTCCTCCTTGAGCCCCTGGTATTTTTCTAGTTTCTCGTGTTCCTTTTTCCTGATATTACCATCGCTTGGTATTGCGATGTCCACCACCACGGCTCTGCTCTGTTTCTTTTCCACCACCACTATGTCTGGTTGGTTCACCATCACCATTCTGTCAGTCTGTATCTGGAAGTCCCACAGGATCTTGGCTCGGTTGTTCTCCACAACCTTTGGAGGTGTTTCTCACCTTGGTCCTGGGGTCTCCAGCCTGTACTCTGCACAGATGTTTCTGTACACTATGCCAACCACTTGGTTATGACACTCCATGTTTACTTTCCCTGCAGTGTCTTACACCCCCTCAGGAGCCTCTTTGCACAGTCTACACACCGTGGGTCTTGTCTGGTGTGGTAGATCAGGGCCTGGTCCTGAGCCGCCAGGATCCATGCCTCTGTGTGTCCTTCAGACCAGCCCTCAAGCCACTGGTAGGATTTCTTGATATCAGCCACTTCATTTATGCTCCGGTGGTTTGCCCCATGTAGGGGTTTGTCCTGCCATGATGGTCCCTCCAGCACCTCTTCCTCTGGACCCCACTGTCTGAGACATTCTCTGAGCACCTCATCTGCCGGGGCCTTGTCCTTGATGTACTCAAGGAGCTTGGATGTTTCATCCTGGACAGTGGTTCCCACACTCACTAGTCCTCGGCCCCTTCCTTCCGGCCTGCGTACAGTCTCAGGGTGTTGGATTTGGGATGGAACCCTCCATGCATGGTCAGGAGCTTTCGTGTCTTTACTTCTGTGGTCTGTATCTCCTCCTTTGGTAATGTGCTCAAGTTTTTTGCTTCCAGTTAAAAAAGTTGCGCAGCAGAATTTTGGACCAACTGTAAGTGGTAGAGTGCATGTTGCCTGATGCCAGAAAAGTGCATTATAGTAGTCTTCTATGGAGAAGATTTGAAAATTCAGTTTTTTTGTTCCGTAAATGATTGGGTAATATTGTAAACAGTGTGATAGTGTGATACTGGTCCCACAGGTTTGACTCCCTCCCACTACATATGAATAGTTTTGCAAAGTATATAAAAGATTTACCAGATTTATATAAAAAAAAAATGTTTCAGAAAATGTGCCAAAAAGATTAAACCACTGTAACGCAACGTTTCTCTCGTTTTCTAATCACCACAGTAATATACTCTGCATAATGTTCTACTGCTTGAGACTGCATGTAGAGAAAGTTTGACTGAAGCAGTATTCTTGCAGAGTGCAACTCATAACAAGTTGTGCTCTTATGGTTGCAGGTTTTGAAAGCCACATTTCTGAGACCATGTGTTCATTCCCTATTTAAAAAAAGTCTGTGGAGAAAGGAGCAACAAAACCTTTAACATATTAAACATTTAAAACACATAGGATCTTCTGAAGGAAGCATGGAGTGAAGGTCACTGTCAGTGAGGACCATATGAAATGTATTTAAAATATATCTACAGGAGCAAACAAGTGAATGTGATTTGTTTTGAGATATCATTGGCCAAACTTCTAATTTTATTACAAAGTAACATATCAAATGACATGATAATACACCATAATGGAAGACTTTTATGTCAATGTCCTGTTTTTCAAGCCGGAAACAAATTGCACCTCCCACAAGGGTGGCAGAGAACCTTTGTATTGGGGTGCCAGAGCAAGTCTGAGCAGAGTCAGTGACATCATCATACCTGTGCATACAGTCATGGCTGAACGTCAAAGTTCCTAATAACTATTCTAACAAACATAGCCGCACCCTGAACAGGTCCTGAACAGGTCCAGACCAATATAGTCAATTTAAATGTATTTTTACAGAGCTTCTATGTGGTCTTGCCCTGTTTGTTTAAAAATGTATTAATTAATAAAATAAATAATAAACTATTATAACAACACATCCTAGTATTTTTGTTTCTGCTTTTCATTCTGCGAGGTTTCATCAGTTTTGAAATCATTATTGTATTTTGAAAATCCATGATATTCAAGTGATATTTTAACAGTGAATCAGGGATGTGCTAAAATGCACCAGTAAATATTTTGAATGAGGATCAAGTATGAATTAATTAATTAACAACAACAATTAATTACACAATGTCAGAAATATCACTTTAAACCCTTGTTTGGGAAATAACACTAAATGTTTCTGTCTCGTTTTATTTTGGCTGGTACCAACCAATCGACCCATTTATAAACTAATCAAAGCATAGTTAAAGCAGCACTGCATAATAACTCTGATGATGGGCACACCACCTGCATAATCTATCAACTTTTATCTCCATGGAGTCATGCAGCTAACCAGTCCAAAGAGGCATCAGCCCCTCCAACCACCACCAACACTCACTCACCACATTCATACCAATCAATGGATGTAGTGTCCTCCTGAAGGACACAATAACAGCTTTTGCCACTTTTTGCTGTCTAATTGTACCATTCATTCATTATTTATTGGGTTGTTCCATGGCTCTTTTTTTTTTTTTTTTTTACACTGTTTTGGCTAATATAACTCTACATCGTAGATTTGGATGGTAATGGTCATCCTGAACTTTATAGGTTGATAATCACTTGTTAAGGGTGACAATTAATCTAATTCAGAAAATGTATTAAGCTACATCAGTATGGAAGACACACCTTCTAGACATTTTATGAAACAGTACATTTGTTTGTTTCAATGTTATTTTAATGCACAAAGCCTTGTGGAGAGAGGTGTGACGGGGGAGTTTCCTCTAGAGCTGGTTGAGCCACTACTAAGAATGTGAAACTAATAAACAGATCTCCTAGAGGTGTGGTCTCATGTAGCTAACATTCCAGCAGTGAGAATAATTAACTGAACTGTTTCTGCCTAGGTTTTGTAAAGGTTTTATCGGAAAATTTCAATAAACCCAGATCCACTGTTTGAATATAAGTGCAAAAAAAATTTATTACAATGCATTGAGTCTTTTTTTTTTTTGATAATGAGATGAATAACACTGGAAGTGGAAAGGTGGAAGTGTCAATGCACATTTATGAACGAATGTCAACACAAATTGTTTCTATAATCACCGAAAACTCTCAAAGCTCAACTTTTTTCTCATTCAACACTGCAATGCTCTTCTCATTGAAGTCTATTATCATGGGTTTCAGGCATAAGGATTCTTTCCTGATTTGAAAGGTTTACATAGCAGCAGTCCTCCATTATTTTAGCAAAAAATGTGTTTTAAATGGGGAAAGGTCCTCACAAAATAATTTGCCTGAAACCCATGAGAGTACTTTCATATTCATCACCATAACTACCCTAATTTTAAAAGAAATTAAGTCCATCTACCATTCTATAAATTGGTATCATACGTTCAAAAGGAGGGCAGAGACCAATGAAATACTGTTTTGAAAGTAATACTCCCAGAAAATCCTAATTAGTTGAAACTTATAATTTTGTGTGAAGTATTGGGTCTACAAATATGATTAAAATATGTTTTTGTTTTGTTTTCATCCCATTTGCTTTGGCACAGACTTATAGTATTCCTAAACTAAATTTTATTTAAGCAAAATGCAGTTTTCCATCAAAACTGATCGATCATGCTCCAAAAGCAAGTTATATCTTCAAAACTCTCAGACTCTGGTCCTGTGTTTTTCTGTGCTCTTTCATTCATTTGACACTGCAAATCAAAAGCTGTAGTCGTTCTCTCACTGACTGAAGAGAACCACTGGTTTAGTGCAGTGTGCCACTGGGGTTTGGGCTAGAAAAGGTTAACTTTTTTGTCTACAGCCTGTCTGTATTGTATTATGTCAAACATAAATGTACACATTACCTACCTATTGATCAAAAATATTTATGAAATATGTTGGAATAGCAAATATATCAACACTACTTTAATACTGCAATAAGCTACTGCAACACGAGACCGACAGTCGACAAGTACCGGGAAAGATGAAAAGAACTTTGAAGAGAGAATTCAAGAGGACGGGAAACCATTAATAGGTAAACGGGTGGGGTCCGCGCAGTCTGCCGGGGGAATTAAACTCAGCGGGCAAGTGACGGATGAGACCGGCTCTAGGTTGGCTTGGAAAGGCTCGAGGTGTAGGTGGCACGACGCTCCTGCTGTGTGCTTTACAGCTCCTCCCGCCCGGACCTCTTGCTCCCGGCACGACTATCGACCACGGTGGACTGTCCCCAGTGCGTCCCAACTGCGTAGCGCTACGTTCGGTTACCAGATTTTCAGAAGTAGCGCGTTACACTATGTACACTCCGTTAAAAAGTAACGTGTTACAAAGTCACACCGAACAATGTGGAAAAGACATTTACACCTCTCACACTGTGCATATGTAGAGTCTATATCCAGACAGTTGGTTTGATCATTTGATCCACACATGTATCTGGACATAAAATCAGTGAATTTAGCTTGTTTTTTTCAACTACAGGGTTGTTTTCACATGGTAAAAGACTATAGCCCAAACTCTGTCACTTTCAATATAGAAACTCAAACAGGGAGAAGAGTCTCTGCTGAGAACAGACTAGACACTACACAGGCATATACACGTTGTGAGAAGTGTACATGTCTTCTTTGATTTTTAAGAGCTCATGGCATATTTCAGTACAAAAGCAGTCTTGATGTATTTACATCTTTCAGTTTTCTTCAACATAAATATTTGTGATCAAATACTGCAAAGTCTACTTTGCAATTGGTATTGTGTACATTTATATTTGACATAATACAGTACAGACAGGCTTTAGAAAAAAAAAAAAGAAAAAAGAAAAGCTTTTCCAGTCCAAAATTCATATGTGTGAAGTATGAATCCCAATGTCAAACTGCACTAAACCAGTGACTGTATGTGGCTAGTGACAGAAGAACAGAGACTTTGGTGTGAATGAAAGAGCACAGAAAAACACATAAGCAAATTGTGACAGTTTTGATGGTAAAATTTGCTTTTGGGAGATAATTGAAAAGTTTGCATGAAAAAACTGCATTTTGCTTAAATTAAATTTTGCTCAGGAAAACTAAATTCTGTTAAGGATTTTGGGTGAGCTGTTTTGCAAATGTCAATTTTCAATAGATAAAAATGCCAAAGCAATAGGAAAAAAAAGAGAAAGTAAGCCCGTCTAACTTAATAACTCCTACACTTACGTCTAAACTGTTGGCCAGTTCTTCTAGTACATGAATAGGCCCAGTAATTACTAAAATATTATGACCATAAAGTATGTATTTTTACAATTACAAGGCAAACTCACCCACATAATTCTCAACTACTGATGTATGTAACAGGGCTGTGAGAAATCAAATGATCAAACTAAACCAAGTTTCAAAAAATGTGCTAAAATGATTGAAAAACAAAAAAATCTTTTGCAACAGGTAACTGTCATAATTAAAAAGAACATATATTTGGAGTGTATGTGGTTCTCCACCCAAACATCAAGATAAAGACGCTACTATCAGTTCTAAGAGCAGAGTACAGGCTGATCCACCCTGCATTTAAAGCCCACAGATCTACATTGATTTAAGACTCTCATTCTCATAGCTCTTTACTTTTGAGCAATGTCAACCAACAACCAATACAATACAATCTCTGCTATGTAAACGATCAGTTCTGGAAACATGCCAACTGATCTACACATATGGTAAGGTGCTTTGTTAGATGGAGCTATAAAAATGTACAAGAGGATGACACTGCATTTCGATGCAGGTAACATTTAAAACCTGATCAGACCGCACATCGCTTATCATGTGGAATTACACCCTTTTTACATCTCGAGACTGTAGAGCATGTTTCTTACCATTTTAAAATGAGATTATTGCCTTGTCATTTACAGGAAAGTTGCCAAAAAACTGCTTAACTAAACACACAATTAACAATTTCTGCAAAACATCTATGAAACAATGCTCAATGCAAATATTTCTGAGATTTAAATCATATGTATTTGTCATAGAATATACCGTTTTATACACTGCCAGACAACCGCAGCAGGTAGTAAAGTCAGGGCACATGTAAATGACTAACAAGTCATTTGTCTAAAGTCCAGTCTTACCTTGAGGACGTGTCCCGCATAGATATGTGCTGCTGCTGCTTTGAGCTGGTGTCAGACTCTGCTGTGTCTCAACCTGGGAAGGTGGGGCTTATTCCAAGGAGGAGTTACCCCTGAAATACAGAATATTTAAACTCGACATTCCACATGATGGGGGTATTGAGGCAATGAAACATTATGTCTCCAAAATGCAAAATGAAAATTGAAGTTCCCTCTTTGAACTCCATCCTGGATATGGAAATGCAACAGCACCTAGTGTTTTTCGATTAAGGCTTAATAAGTTAATAACTTACTGACAGCACCGGAGCACCGGGACTTTTCCCGGTGGGCCGAAGCACTGTCAGATGTGGGCGCAACACCACGCACAGTCCTCTTTTTGAGTACACCGCGGCTGTGTGTGGTGTGGTTCATGTGCTCCTTTACCAGCAGGACCAGCCTAAAGCCGATGGGGTTATAGACTAATACGGGAGCGGCAGCCCACTCACAGCTACTGCTGGTACTGAGGCTGTTCACTGAAATCACCTTGAAATTAAAGCATTTAAGTCCGTAAATACAATCTACACGAGTAAATCTTCACTCCAGTTTTTATTTCACAGCTGACCTCGGTGAGGTGCTGCTGCGGGTGCGGGCGGAAAGAATCCGCACGAGTCTCCGACGTCAAGCTGCCAAAACCAGATGATCAAAACAGGAAATCAGACGCAAGACTGACAGATCCGGGGTATTTTCAGAACAAAATATTCCTGCACTCTTGTTCTGAAGGCCCTCGAACACAAAATAAATGTCCATAAAAATGATCTAGAAGTTATTACTAGCAGAATGTTTATTACTCGCTGAATAAAAAATATTGAAAAAATATATTAGTAGTACAAAAATGCATTCAATATTTTTCTTGGGCCTTCACTGAATACCTTGAAGGCCCTGGGGGTTCTCCTCTGGTAACTGAAATGGTAGTAGCTCTGGCCGAGGGCTCATCCTCTTATCCAGATCCCAGTGTCTGTGCATACTCATGTGTGAATGTGGATGTGAATTGTGTCAATGGGTGAGTGGTGACTTGAAGGTAAAAAAGAGCTATGTAAATGTGACAATTTCATTGTGTTTGTGAGCAGGTGATCTCAAGTCAGTTCCTGACAAACGTGTTTGCATGTATGTGGAGGTGAATATGTTTGGACTGCTCACAGACACAGAGGAAGTACAGAAGAAAGAAGCCATTTAAGAATTTGGAGTACTCATTTCAATCAAATAAAGTATATTTAAAATATATAGATTTTATAGATTATTTATTTTGCATAAAATGTTCTTTAGAGTTTTAACCATGTTATCTTTAGAAGCTGCTGCTTAGTGTGATGTGCAGTTAAGAGATTTTAATTTCCATAGTATAGTATGGACATTAAACATAATGATCCACAGGCGTTATAGTTTCTGTTATAACTTCTTTAAGTCAGTATTTGCAGAGTGTAACAGTCAGTATTACACGTGTATTAATGCTATAGTACTTGATAGCTCCACGTGGTGGCGGCCCTGTTATGAAGGCAGTGCTGTAATATAGCGTTTATTAAGTTACGGTGCAGTGCCAAGCCTGACCCCTAGGAGCGTGGCCGTTTTGTGAGAATATACAAAATTTGTTTCTCTTATACCTCTGTTTGTAGTTATAGTGTGCGTCCATGAGACAGGTGGGTGTTTTGCTGTGTTATACTAAGGTGTTTGGTGTGAAAATCTGAATGTTTAAGTTGTTCCTAAGTCCTAATGTGTTTATTACGCATGGTAGCTTCATTGCTAAATTTCAGCTGGATGCTCAGCTACTCCTCGTTTAATGTGGGCTTTATTTTATTATTTAATTCATGTTATTTGGGTGTTTTGTTTATATGCTTCAGGCAGCCTTATGCATATGTTTGAAGATTATGTTTGCTACTGTTCTTAGTTAAGATACTCAGGACGGATCTCATCCACCCCTGGAGCCTTGCCACCAAGGAACTTGCCAACCACCTCAGTGATTTCAGCCAGAAAATGTATAAAATACAACATGTATAATTGCAAAGAAAAAACCAAAAGGAAATTGGTTTGCTTCTTGTGCTTGTATTTGGTTTACAGATCACCAAGAAGCTGACTGATGGAATAGTGGGCAGTGCTGCGTGGATGACCAACATCGGCAATGAGTTTGACCAGGTTCTGAACTCTGTTCTGACGACGGGTGAAGGTGCAGGGTTGGAAGAGTTGTGCCAAGGCGTCGTCACCTGTTAGAAAAATGCGGGCCAAGCATTCATCTGTTGATCGGGACTGCTGCCCCCAGACAGGTGGGTCTCTCTCTCTCACACACACATGCACACACTCGCATGCACGCACACACAGAAACACACATGCACACGCACAGACACACACGCACACACACACACTCGCACACAGAAACACACACAGACACACACACACACACACAGAAACACACACACAGACACACACACACACGCACACACACTCGCACACAGAAACACACACACACAGACACACACGACACACACATACCATGTATAGAGGAGTAACACACACACAGTCACACATGTTTGTACCATCAGCTTTGAAACCAGGTCCAAGGTCTAGAAACACAAACACTAAATTACCAAAGAAACCAGGTTCACACTAAACAGAAAAACCAGGAAATTCTAAACAGGTTCTAAACACATAACAGGAAACCAGGTCTAAACAGGAAAACATGGCTAAACAGGTCTAAATGGACACAGAAACCACTACACACAAACACACACAGGTACACACACACACACACACACACACACACACACACACACACAGTACCATCAACTTTGACCACAAGAGGGACACACGCACGCACATGGAAACGGACACAGACAGATGTGCACGCACACACACATGGACAGACACACACGTACCATCAGCTTTGACCACCAGAGGGACACAGACACACACACACACATGCACGCACACACACACAGAAACACACACACACAGAAACACACACAGACAGACACACGCACACACTGTTAGAACAATTTGTATTAAATGTGTTTTTTTATGTGTTTTACAGTGGTTGTTTTTCACAGGTGTGTCTTTAGTGACCAAGCTCTTCCACCCATGGAAGTCTGCAGTGCGCTCAGACAGTTTTCATTTTGTGAGGCACTTCAACTGTGGCCTCACTACAGAACACCACCCTCTATATGGCACCTTTTGCACCAAGCTGTCATCCTGCGTTTTTGAATGGGACCAGAAGGATGTGCAACACCTGAAGGAGGCCAAGAGAGAGGAGTGGAAGAGCAGCCACAGTGGATATGTTCCCACTGAGGAACAGCTTATGGCCACTATCAGCCCAGGAGAACTAAAGAGACTCTGCAGGGAGTGGAGATGTGGCGTATGAATTTAGGGCAGCTGGAATCAGTGTGGGACCTCACAGACACCACAGGGCTGTGTTTGGTGAGCCATGACAGCATGAGCCGCATCTGGGAGACACAGCACAAACACCTGGAGTGCCTCCAAGACCCCCCAGGTGTTGCACTGTATACAAAGGTGGGGACACTCCAAAAGGGCGGGAAAGAGCTGGACATCCTTAGGTGTGGTAGGGGGTCCTCCTCCCTGCAGAGTTTTCACTGGCACCAGTGCGCTTTCGTTGCAAGTACATTTGCCTCAAGACATACTGTATTTTTATTTTTTTATGTTCTTTTCTGTTATGACAGAGAATGTACTGTAATTATTCAACATAACACAATCACTAACACTGTTATGTATTCATATGGATTCACTTTACAATGATGGTGTTGACTGAACAAAGTATTTTGTTTCTTAGGCTGCTGGTGCAATGCTACACATGTGCAAATGTACATGCTGGAGGGGCTATCAAGGTGGAACATGGGCGGGGCCAAGGAGGCAGTAGTTGTGGACGGGGCCTCGACCCTTACAAGCTTCGATGTCCGCCCGATGTCCCACCTCAACAGCTTAAGCCAGCGTGTCCGTGGTTGTAATCTAGTGGCAGAATTCCCCCCACCTGGGAAACCTACTGGTAAGATGTTGGATTTCTTGGGTGCAAAGACTGTGCTATGGAGATGGATGTGTGTATGTATGTCCTTCTCTCATCTTGTGTTTATACTGGTTACAGGTGAGCGCATAGCGGTGGAATATTTATTGGGCCAGACCAACAGAGGGGACCTGCTTGCGCCATGGCATGTCCCTGAAATCCCATCACAGGTGCTTGAGGAGGAGTGGGACGCAGATGATGCAAAACAAACAAAACAGACAGACTCACCAATTCCCTTGTGCTATCATTTAGTACGGTCTTTTCAGCATCGGATAGTAGCGGTAAGGGCTCCTGTGCAGCCGTCCTGTCTCGCCTCACTCCCGGGTGTGTATGGAGGGAGGGGAGCAGGTGATTTATCGAAAGCACGAGCGTGCGCGTGTTGCGTTTAGTGACCCATCGCCGTTGGAATATTCGCTATTGACTAGATTTGTATATATTAACCTCGGTTACAATAGAATCAAAACCTGTTGTAGAATCAATAGTAGTAGTAATAGTAGTACTACTTCAGTGCCAAAGTATTGAAACATTAGTATTAGTATTAGTATTAGTAGTATTAGTATTAGTAGCAGTAGCAGTAGCAGTAGTGATAATAGAAGTAGTATCAGAACCAGTTGTAGTATCAACAGTAGTAATAATAATAGTAGTAGTAGCAGTAGCAGTAGCAGTAGTAGCAGTAGTGATAATAGAAGTAGTATCAGAACCAGTATCAAGTAGTATCAACAGTAGTAATAATAGTAGTCATAGTAGCAGTATTAGTAGTAATAGTGGTAGTAGTAGTAGTAGTAGCAGCAGCAGTAGTAATAGTGGTAGCAGCAGCAGTAGTAGTAGTAGTAGTAGTAGTTGTAGTTGTAGTTGTAGTTGTAGTAGTAATAGCAGTAGCAGCAGTAGTGATAACAGAAGCAACAAAGATAGTAGTATCAGAAATCACAGTTGTTAGTGGTCACATTGTATACAGCATTTTTCCACCTTCAAGGCACTCAAAGCTCTTTACATCAAGGAACCATTCTCCCATTCACACACACTCATACACCAGTGTGTTAAGGAATCACTGGTCGGACCCAAATATGCAGAGGGAAACAAAAGTATTTTATTACAAAAATAGTCTTGGCAGGGGGATAGATTCCAGGGAAGGCAGGACGGGTCCGGGTTGGCTACAGATGGGAGGTCTGTGGAGATGGAGGCTGACTGGAGGCTTACAGAAACTGGTGGTAACGGGATGAGACTGGCTCCAAAAAGGACTTCTGATTAGACCCCGAGCTGCTCCGGTGTTCTGCCATGTGCTGTAGGAGCAGCGCTGATGTGTTCGTGTTGGGACCGTAGCCTCTTATTGTAGTTTTGTTGACATTGTTGGGGCGGGTTGTGAGCAGTGTTTTGTGTTGTTGGGGCTCAGATTGTGCTGCTGCGTAAACTTTGCGCATGGCTGTGCGTTGTGCTCTGATAGTTCAGCCAAAAGTGACCCAAATGACTGTCTGGATACAGGGTTCTTCTCGTCAGCTTCATCACATCACTTCTGATCAGCTCCATCTCTCGTTCTTCATCTTCTGAAGACAGGGTTCTTCTCGTCAGCTTCATCAGATCTCAGGACCACAGGGCTCAGCTGGCCCCTCCAAACCAGTCACCATGGGAACAGACACAGAAACAGAACAGTGTTAAGGCATGTGCACGTTCAAAATAAGATACTATGGAATTTTTATTACTTACCTCATGTTTGTTTATCATTATTAGAGTCAAATGAATTTAAGTTAAGATGACTTAGATTCATCTCATCAGCTTCATCACATCACTTCTGATCAGCTCCATCTCTCGTTCTTCATCTTCTGGAGACAGAGTTCTTCTCGTCAGCTTCATCAGATCTCAGGACCACAGGGCTCAGCTGGCCCCTCCAAACCAGTCACCATGGGAACAGACACAGAAAACAGAAACAGTGTTAAGGCGTGTGCACGTTCAAAATAAGATACTATGGAATTTTTTTATTTCTTACCTGAGACCAACCAAAGTCAGTATTTCTGAACAGTATTCACATACACAGTTTACAAAGGCTTAAAATGAATTAAGAACATATTTCATTTTTTTTGTATTTTCCATTATTTCATGTTTTTGTTTTTGTTTTTACCCTTGCATAAGACTATTTAAAAAAAAAAAAAAAAAAGAGTATTACCTATTAGTTATTAGCACAAGATTTGCAGCCATACTGCCTTCAAGCTCCATGTACAGTCTGATATTGTGTCTGGGTTACTACCTGCTAAGCTTTGTGGTAGTGCACCAGGCTTTTCACTATTGCATTGGCAATATAATGAAATATGATGGCTATTACTTCTACGACTTCTTTTTTTTTTTTTTTTTGTATCACAGAGTTAGTCCTTAGTAGTTGTACTACCAAGTACTATGGGACACACTCTAAAAGCACAAGTTTAAAGTAAATGCAAGGACTACTATACAGGAATGTCCGTCAAACTGTAATACTCTGATTAAATGTAGTGTGTCAATTAGAACCCACTTTTTCAGTACAATCTAACCTGGGGCCCAATCACATATTTCATGTATTGTAATTAACATAGTTAAAAATCACTCAATTAAAATATAGACAAATCTTTACATGTTATTATCAAACTTTCTTAAGTTTTTATGAAATCCTATATAATAATCCTTGCTTTTTTCTTACTTAAAACTATAACACTCACAGCTTCACTTCTAACCATCCTATGCCCAAAAAAAATGTTTAAGGTGTACTATGCAGGAATTTCTGTCAAAACTGTAATTCTCAAATGAAATGTATCATGAATTAGAGTTTTGTCAGTGAAAATTATTATTATTATTATTATTATTATTTATTTGTTTGTTGAAATCCTACATAGTATTCCTTTATTTATTTATTTTTTTTGTATTTTTTGTTTCAGACAAACACAAAGCTACTACTACTACAATACTATAAAACACACTCTCACCTCTGACCCTCCTATGCCCAGAAAGTCTAAGGTGTACTATGCAGGAATATCTGTAAAACTGCAGTACTCAGATTCAAATTCAGAATAGAAATTACAGTTAACTCAACAAGAAAACGTTATGTTTTACCATCATCTTTGTTGTTTTATGAAATCCTACATAGTATTCCTTAACTTCAATCTATTCTTTCTATTCTTTTTTAAATCAATCAATAAAGAAATCAATAAAGAAATCAGTGGGGTGATGGGCGGGGTTGAAGGTGGTAAAGTCGCCGCATTAAGCCAAGCTCCGAGTCTCAGAGGCTGAGTTCAGTCCGAGTCCGAGTCTTGGTGCAGGTGGAGCTGCTGGTGGAAATGGCCTCCAGACGTCCCAGAGGAGGTGGAGGGAGCTGGGTCCGATGTAGAGGGGTGTGGGTTGGAGGAGGAGAGGCACGGCCGCTTGGAGCTGGGGTCTCCCATGTCTTCATCTTCATCCCTGACGCGCTTGCCTCCGCTGAGGGGAATGAAGTCCAGAGCAGGACCCATAGGGAGAGGGCGGGGAGCAGAGAGCGACCGGCGGAGAGGAGTTCTCTGATGGCCAGGGAAGGTCTCACTGCTCGCTGCTGAGGAGAGGGGGTTGGAGCGCGACCCCCGGGCTCCGCAGCTTGAACAGTAGAGCCTACCCACCTGCCATCATGCAACACCTGTACTTCAACCCTGTTGTGCTGACAACCATCCAGCGGCGCAGGACCCATAGGGAGAGGGCGGGGAGCAGATGAGCGAGTGGCGGGGAGGCGGGGTCTGATGGCCAGGGGAAGTCTCTGTTCTTGCTGCTGAGGGGCCATCTCTTCTACCCTCTCTTCTTCCTCTTCCTCCTCTTCATCTTCGGTCTCTTCTACCCTCTCTTCTTCCTCTTCTTCATCTTCGGTCTCTTCTACCCTCTCTTCTTCCTCTTCCTCATCTTCTTCCTCTTTGTCCTCTTCCTCCTCAGAGAGAGTCCCGTAGCCAGAGTCAGATGATGTAAAACTCGACTCCCCACTCTCTTCATCAGATGACCCAAACTCGCCGTTGTCACTCTCTTCATCAGGTGGCCAGACCTGAGGTATAGGACGACCTACCCCATACTCACCTTGGTCGTCCTCGTCCGAAGAGTAGTCTGGAAGCTCCACCACCTGAAGATCCAGAAGGACTGGAGGAGCCGCAGCCTCTGCAACAGGTTTGACAATGTTAAACACCCTTTAAATTGTAATATGAGCAAGTCAGACTAGTACCAAAGGCTGTAATGACTACTACTACTATTACTACTACTACTACTACTCCCAGTTATTTAAGTGTCATATTGAGGAGGCCTACAGTGTTTATCTGGAGGAGCCAGAGTTTGCAAGGCTGATTTGTTATTTTGACGTTTGTGTCTTAATTAACTGTAGGTCTATGACTTTGCTTCTGTTCAGTTCAGTTGGCCTTTTTTACTGGTACAATCTCTTATTTTACTGGTGCTTAAGTAATAACTTGTGGTGTGTTCCAAATTCAGACCAGCTGAATACATTTGTTTGGGTATGGCGTTGTCATTACAGTGCTGCAATGCATGGTAAGGAAATAAAAACATGCAATCAAAATCGAAATGAATGATACTATAAAGATATACAACAGACAAAAACTAACACAACACTGTCAGCAGAGTAAAGCTATAAGGCTACAAAACTGCACAATAAGTGGCTCTGACTGTAGTTATGAACAGTGCAGCAGATGGACTAGAATAAACAGCAGGTAAAGTGACTTGACTATGCCATATTCTTTGTACAATAAGTAGCTATAACTGTGTATTATCTACAGTGCTGTATATGGACAAATTAAATCAAGAGACTTGTGAATTGTACCAGCAAAGTTTCACATTAAGTTAGAGTATTGCGCGTGTTTAGGCCTACAGGTGGATGACACATAAAGACCTACAGGGCGAAGAACCTTTTTATTGTGAATTTTTACTTATACTTGAGTAGACAACTGTGCATTTTAGAATTCATATTTATAAATGTAGTTATGGATTATTAGTAGGACAGTTTAATTAAGCATGTTTTTATAGTTTATAGGCTATATGGTGAGTCTTATAGGTTTTCTTGCACTGATTTCTGTCTGTCCTTTCCTCCTTTGCTCTGCTTCACTGTGCACCTGACAGTCTGGTAAACCCATCTAAACCAAACCTCAAAACGAAAGGCTCAAATTAAAGCCAAACACCGGCATTCTATGGAGATCAAATGTGCATTTTTTAAACATTTAGAATGGCTGGGTTACTATGGAGATCAAATGTGCATTTTTTAAGCATTCCAATTTAGAATGGCGGGCTGGGCGCCATGTTGTTGTTTTTTTAAATGCCACAAAACCCTGATGAATATTGACACTCAGAAAATAAAACACAAATAATTTCCTATAAATGTGACAATAACTTTTCACTATGCACTCGTGCTGATATTTTTAGAGCAGTTTCACCAACTATTAATCATGATCCAAAATGAAATCGTCGAGTGAAAGTCACAAACTATCAAATGTTTATTTTTTTTAAATTTTCATAAATCTGGTTATAGGAACCAAACCTTACACCCACAGAAACAGTCACAGGTGGACAAAACTGTTCTTGTCGTTAAATATTTGGACTATGCTGTTAATATTTGTTATAATTTATCATGGTTGAATGTTATTGGATTAATTTTACCTTCGGGGACGTGATCCTGGCGGTCAGGGTCCGGAGCGGGGCGCACCAGGTCCATGGCGAAGGCCAGTCACGGTTTGGTGTGTTTTCAATTCTCCAGAAAGTGTTGACAGGCAGATATACCAAGTTGTGATGATGTTTTACAACCGGTGAAGGGCTAAGAAGCGATGAATCTCAAAGTTTCGTACAAGTGTCCGCAGTGCGTCCAAGAAGCGTTCTCATGTGAGAAAGGGGAGTGCAACTGAGCGCGCAGCCGCTTATATAGTGCGCACGACGTTCTATCGCTATGGCACCGACGCACCGACCGACGCCAGACCAGGCCATTGTGCAGCTCCTGGGTTTAAAGCTCATTTGAAATTACAAAATAACCATATTATATCATTGTACCTCATGCGGACTAAAGCTGCATTGCTTTTATTATTATTTTATTTTAGAGGTGTTTTTTTTATTTTTATTATTACATGACGTGACCGCGAGGCTGCGTGACCGTGACCACGTGACCACTCTGAAGAAGCCCGCTACTGAGCAGTCGAAACTGTCAGGTATGAAAACAAACTCTTAAAATGAAATAAAATAACCTAATAACAGAAGAACTAAACCAGGTCTAAACCAGAACTAAGCCAGGTCTAAACCAGAACTAAGCCAGGTCTAAACTAGGTCTAAACCACCAGGTCTATACCAGAACTAAGCCAGGTCTAAACTAGGTCTAAACCACCAGGTCTATACCAGAACTAAGCCAGGTCTAAACCAGGACTAAAGCAAGTCTAAACCAGAACTAAGCCAGGTCTAAACCAGGTCTATACCAGGACTAAACCAGGTCTAAACCAGAACTAAACCAGGTCTAAACTAAGACTAAACGGGTTTAGTGGTTTACTCCTTTTTATAACGAAATACAATGAATTTTTCGCCGGGCCGATCGATCTGGACCCGGTTTGGGGACTTTTCGTCCATGTTCAGGGGGTCAAAAATGCGATCGTTTGGTCGGAAAAGGGAATTAAAAAAAAAAGAAACCGACGAAGAACAATACCCCTCGCCAGTTACTACGTTACTGGCTCGGGCCAATGAATGTAAAATCAGCATTGCTCACATAATTAGAAACAAGAGTGACCATTAATTTGCTTGGTTTTTCTTTTTCTCACTCATCACTTTCCAGACCAGCCCAAGTGACACGAGAGGGGTTGTGGGATGGGAGGCAGACCATCACTGCTTTGTCAGCCAAAGAGGAGACTGACATAGTGCGCCTGCATGCAGCTCTCCATGCCATGATTAAGGCACCTTCAAGGTACAAATTAGTAATTATTTTGTACACCATAATTACACATACATTCCATGGAACTAATGAAGCATATGGATGTCTCTTTCACCGTTTAGATACACCCAGAATTCTGGGAAAAAGTCACATGTGTCAGCAGGACCGTAGAGAGCACCCAGGAAGCAGAGTGGCTCTGCTCCTGGACAGCAGGCGGCAGAAAGGTGCTTGACCACAATCTGCTATCATGGTTCAATACAGTTCATATTATTTTATTGCAATCCCTGTTGACATCGTCACGTGGTTCATCACGGCTTTACATCCTTGTTCACAGTCCAGATCATATGCTCTTTCTCTCCCACAGACTATACATGACTCATGGCCAAGCAGCCCAGGACCCTGAAGTCAACAGGGTCAGTGAGTGTGTTTGCCTCAGGCTTGCCAAAGAGTTTGAGTAAGCACGCAACGGGCCAAAGGACACAAAGGGGAAAACCTTGCCCGTCCCTCAGTCCATCGTCAGTGTCTACAGCAACCTCAGACAGCTGCTGGAGGACAGTAGGGTTGTCTTGGACCAGACAAAACTGGTTCTGGTGCCCCTGAACAACACCATGGTCTCTTCGTGGTATGTCTTATTTCATTTACCTTTCCCATACAGTCAAGACAGTATATAAATGTAACTGTGCTGAACATGGCTGTGCAAAAGTCCAGCTTGGTTGTGGGAGTAACCAGTCTGTGTTCGTTGGGAACAAATAGCCACGATATGGTGCTGTCTTTTGTGGTTTCAATCTGCATCAAACAAAATACATACTGGTCAGGATATCTCAGCTCAACACGGTGAGCAGCTCTACAAGGAGAGCAAGTCACTTTAACATCTAAAAGTTATCTTCTGTCATGATGTGCAAAAGTCCATTACTGTAATAACTCAAACACTGTACAAAATATTAGATCATAAATGTTCCAAATGACATAAATATGATGTACAATTAGGCTGTGATCATAGAATGAATAATTAAACAGAAATACACAATTTTTACTGACAGAGCTCAAATCAGTGACCCACCTCATGCACATCTCTCATGAACTGGCAACATGCTCTTGGCGCCAGGGGCACTTATCACTACTGGTCATCACAAGAGGGCGCTATTCACCCAAAATGCATTAGCTCAATAAGAGTAATGACAAGTGGAATCAAATACCATGTAATCACTGTTACATAAAGATTTAACCTAAAAAACCCTCCACCTGCATGCTTATTAGAAAATGTGTAATAACCTTAGGGGGGATAGACTCGCATGTATAAACTATTGAATGTTTGTCTGTAGGCTGCTTAGGAGGGATAAGAGGAAGGACAGGGACATGCTGCTCCAAGGCACTGTACTTCCTGAACAGCCTCTCCCTGCAGTAAACACACATCCGGCTGCCCCTGTGCAACGTGCACATGATGTTATGACCTTTGAGGAGTCAGAAAACTGTGAGGGAGAAGCTTTCCCCCGCCAGCGCACTCTGGCAGCTAACAAGCAACCTGGGATCAGTCCACCAGTTCCACCTCCCGTTTTCCCTCCACAGTCTTGGCCAGTTCCTCAGTTTCAGCATCCTTCTCCATTTCCGCCCGCTCCCTCATATTTGCACTCTGCATTTATTTATGCTCCATGGCAGCAAGCTCTTCCATGTCCTGATGCTCCTCCACTGCAGCAACCTCCTCCAGCGTGCCTTCCATCTCAGCCAAGTCAACGTGCCTGGAGGCTGAATAAAGCTGCCCAGGAGGATGAGGAGCTAGTGTCAAGGGGGGAACCGCCAAAGAAGAGGCTATCAAAAAAGCAGTACCACTACACCTGCATGCAGTGTGGCCAGGACAAAAGCAAAAGAACTGGACACACCCAGGTGAAGGGGCGGTGGTACTGTCCAGTCTCAGTTTACAGTAGGGGTGATATCAAAGTCTCACGATACGATATCATCACGGTATGAACCTCACGGTACCTTATTTATTGTGATATCATGGGAAAGCTCACGATATGGTGGGGAGGCTCACGATTAGGAGCGTAACAATATTCAAATCTCTTGGTGCGATGTTTTCACTATATACATCTCACGGTAGGATATTTATTGTGATATTTTGTGGAGGTTAAACAGCTAAAACAGTTACTGTGCTACTTTTTCCTCTTTAAAATGCCTTGACAAGATTTAATCCAAAGAACTAAGACTTAAAACAACTGTTATTTCTTTATGTAGTCTACACTGAATTGTTCCATCCCTAGTTTACAGTAGTTTTATTGTTTCAGCTTCATCTTGATGATGATTATTGTTATTATTGTTGTTGTTATAATATTATTGTTATATATTGTGATATTGTTACATTATATTGTTATTATATTATTGTTCTATATTGTTATATTACATGGTTCTACTTTTATTATTGTTATTTAATCATTTATTTAATTTTGTTTAAAGGATTTGTTTTACAGCTCTTAATCATAGATATCTCTCTGTCTCTTCTCTCTCCCTCGTCTTCTCCTCCTGTCTGTTCATACGTGGTTTGTAATTTTTCTTTGCTTTCTTACTGTGTGGTACAATGTTACATTAAAGTTTTGATAATTTTATTGGAGTCAAGAACAGCTTTCACGCTTTTATTTAATTTCCTGTTTAAAAACAGGACAGTGAGTGTCACACACTGAATAACTTGAAGCCAGAATTACTTGCAGGATCATTTTACTACTATTTTACTTACATTTATTCACAAAAACCCATCACTCTTTGCTGAGTTTAGAATTTGTTTTATTCACTTGTTGCTGCACTGAGCTACTCTCTCAAATAACTGAGTTCATTAAAAAGTGAGGGGACATATGATGGCAGAGTTATCTACATACACTGTTAAATTAGTTTGGTTTTACTAGCACCTAGTAGGCCTTAGGAATGTCAGAAGCTGCCTGTTTGAATCTCACAAAACACATGAAAATTAAAGTGATGATACACCTTGCAATAAGTGCTGAAGTGAGTGTAAACAATGCTGAGAAGATAATGGTAAATGGTCACATTTTTCTATAGCGCTTTTCCACCTTCAAGGCACTCAAAGCACTTTACAACAAGGGACCACACACACATTCACACACATTCACACACACATTCACACACCAGTGTACGCATACACTGTGGGCAAGGTGGGTTAAGTGTCTTGCCCAAGGATACAACAGCAGCATTCATCTGTGGGAGCTGGAATCACACCAGCCAACCTGTGGGTCAGTGGATCTGATCACTCAACCTGTGATGTTTTTTTATGTAGAGAGCTGGAATCGAACCGCCAACCTTCAGATCAGTGGGTGAATGCTTAGTCACTACAGGTGATTTTAATGTACATGTGGATAATGTGTGGGACAAAAATGCCAAAGATCTTAGTGTTGTCCTTGAAACTTTTGGTCTGACTCAGCATGTCAGAGGACACACTCTGGACCTGCTCATTACAAAGGGTGTAAATATTTCAAATGTCAATGTGGTTGATGTTGCTCTGTCTGATCATTTCTGTGTCTTCTTTGACCTGTCTGTTATTCCCAAACCACCGGCTGCTCCTACAGTTGTTCGAAGAAGACACATAAATGATCACACAGGTGCACTGTTCATGGAAATGATACATTTTGAAATTGCCTCATGTTCTAATGTTGATGATGTGTTGAACTCTGTGACTTTGAGTGTTTTGAATGTTCTGGATGCCATCGCCCCGATAAAGGTTAAAGTGGTTAAAGAGGCAAAAAGCTCCGTGGAGGAATGAAGACTGCAGTACTACTACTGTTACAGCTACTACTACTTCTACTACTACTACTACTACTACTTCTATTACTGCTACTACTACTGTTACTGCTACTATTACTACTACTATTGTTACTACTACTACTACTATTACTACTACTGTTACTGCTACAAAGACTACTACTGTTACTGCTACTACTACTTCTACTACTACTACTACTTCTATTACTGCTACTACTACTGTTACTGCTACTACTACTACTACTGCTACTACTATTACTACTGCTACTACTACTACTACTATGACTACTACTACTACTGTTACTGCTACTACTACTACTACTACTACTGCTACATCTACTACTACTACTGCTACTACTACTACTACTACTACTACTACTACTACTGCTACTACTGCTACTACTGTTACTACTGCTACTGCTACTGCTGCTACTGCTACTACTACTACTACTACTACTGCTACTACTACTACTACTACTACTGCTACTACTACTACTACTGCTACTGCTACTACTACTACTACTGCTACTGCTACTACTACTGCTACTACTGCTACTGCTACTACTGCTACTACTGCTACTGCTACTACTACTACTACTGCTACTGCTACTACTACCACTACTGCTACTGCTGCTGCTGCTGCTACTGCTACTACTACTATGACTACTACTACTACTACTGTTACTACTACTACTACTACTACTGCTACCACTGCTACTACTACTGTTACTGCTACTACTGCTACTACTACTACTACTACTACTACTACTACTACTACTACTACTACTACTGCTACTACTACTACTGCTACAGTCAAGTCATAAAAGCCCAGTCCCTCTGCTCCAAGTCTTCACCTCCACTCCTGAGCCCTCCTCCTCTCCCCTCTCCTCCCCTTCTTTATTAGTTGAAGTTATTTTCAGTCTGGCCAGTAGATGGCAGCAGAAAACAGAGGTAATCAGGTGTGTCTCAATCATTTAATTAGATTAATTAGAAGTGTGTAAACCAAACCAAACAAGGAATGTGAGGGAAAACAGAGACACTACTGGTGAGGAAATGAACCTGAAACATTAGTTTTTTAAGTTCAGTTAAAATAGGAATTTATTAAAAATTGTCTTATAATCAAATATTAAATTTATTTCATATAATCATTTAAAATTGTATAAAAAATTAGTTATATTTAGGATTCAAACTGATTGGTAAAATGATACTTTGGTTAAAATTGTAGCTATTTCAGTTAATATATAAAAGGTATATTATAAATAAATATTATAAACAAACATAAATAAATATTATATAAATATAGTAAATATTAAAACTGATGTATATTTATTAAAGTTTGAATAGATATATTACAAATGAACTTGTAAAATGTAAATTTAATTTCATTATGCATATTTGTTTGCTTTAAAGGTTTTCGACCTGCTACACTGCTACTGCTACTGCTACTGCTACCACAAATACTACTACTACTACTACTACTACTACTACTACTGCTACTGCTACTACTACTACTACTACTACTACTACTACTACTACTACTACTGTTACTATTACTACTACTACTGTTACTGTTACTACTACTACGACTACTACTACTACTGTTAATACTACTACTACTACTACTACTACTACTACTACTGCTGCTACTACTACTGCTCTTACTACTGGCACTACTGCTACTTATTACTACTACTACTACTACCACCACTACTACTACTACTGCTACCACTACCACTACTACTACTACTACTACTACTACGACTACTTACTACTACTACTACTTACGACTACTACTATTACTACTAACTACTACTACTAGTACTTACTACTACTGCTACTACTCCTACTACTACTACTACTATTACTACTACTACTACTACTACTACTACTACTACTACTACTACTGCTACTCAATTAGGCGTAAATATATGCTGCTGGAAAAGTAGTCAAATTACTAAAAAGTGATTTTAACAACTACAATTTATCTAAAAAGCGCCCACTTTTTGCGCAGTACTTCTCTTTTCCACAAGAGAACGCTGTTGTCTTCTGTGCCAACTTAGAGACGCGCCAACGTCCCCAGGACCTGAATTTAAAACTTCATATTGACCAACTTCCCAACGTCTCAGTGGTAAAAAAAAATCTCTTTACTTATCATTTCTGAATTTCAGTTTTTCCTCGTTCTGTCACGTTCCTCCTCACTCGTTGTTGATTTTAGGCTGTTTATTCGCGCCATGCTTTCTCTGTCCGCACTTTTCCACGGCAGTAATAACACGTCGCGCCGGTGCCAGTGGATGTCATGGCCACACCCCGCGCTTTGCCACTGAACACGTCCGACCAGTGATGAGTGCCGTGGGTGTGCCTGCGCCCTGCTCCCTCCGCGCCGCTCCTCTCTGCGCGCCCGTGGCTCCCAGAAGCGTGAGTCAGGTCCAGCGAGCGCGCACGGAGAAGGCAGCCCGAGAAGGAGCGCACATTCCCGGGGAGGATCGGAGCCCAAGTGTCCCTTACCTGGAAGTTTTGAGGTTTCGGAGGACGCGCGTAAAAATGGGGGACGTGGTTTCCTCGCATTTGGACGAGAGCAGGAGAGAGATGATCACAGGTAAGACGGGGTTATTCAAGTTTGAAATTCAGTCTCCAGGGATATTTAATTTAAAAAAAAAGAAAAAAAGAAAGAAAATAAAAGTTAAAAAAACCAAATAAATAAATAAATAATAATAATAATAAGAAGAAGAAGTGTGACTGTGTATAACCTTTTGTTACAGTTTTGGTGCCACTGTAGAAAATGTTTGTCTGTCTATATTAGGCTGCACAGTAATTTCCAATTAAAGTAAACTAAGTTTAAGTAAACTAGGACTAAACCAGACCCAAACAGGTCTAATCTAGGACTAAACCAAGTCCAAACCAGATCTAAACTAGGACTAAACCAGATCTGAACCAGAGAATTAATAATCGAAAATCATTGCTGTAGTATATTCCAATTACCACCAAATAATTGAGGACTAGATCAGGTCTAAACTAGGGAATAAAGCAAGTCCAAACCAGGTCTAATCCAGGACTAAAACAGGTCCAAACTCGGTCTAAACTAGGACTAACCCAGATCTAAACTAGGTCTTGAATTCATTGTAGAAAATAAATGCTAGAATTTATTCCAGTTACCACCAAGTTAGTAATTTAGGACTAAACCAGTTCCAAACCAGGTCCTAACTGGGATTAAAACAGGTCCAAACCAGGTCTAATCTGAGACTAAACCAGGTTCTAACTAGGATTAAAACAAGTCCAAACTAGATCTAATCTAGGACTAAACCAGGTCCAAACAAGGACCTAACTAGGATTAAAACAGGTGCAAACCAGGGTTAATCTAGGACTAAACCAGGTCTAATGTAGGACAAACCAGATTCAAACCAGGTCCTAACTAGGATTAAAACAGGTCCAAACCAGGTCTAATCTAGGATTTAACCAGATCTAAACCAGGTCTACACAACACCAGGAATTACTAGTAAACAATATTTGTCTGTAATATATTCCAGTTATTACAAATGTAAAGTAGGACTAAACCAGGGCCAAAATTAAAACTAGAATTACACCAAAAATAAACTTGACTTGACTTGTTGTCATGATATTAAAATGTCAAAATTTGATACTCATTACCGATTCCGATACCACAATGATAATAAGAAACACTCCTTTGTTTAGACAATAGAATGTGATTTTCAACATTAAACCGTAGTATTTGACTTTCTTTTCTATCCCCATGTGGCTTTATATCTGTGTGTGTGTGTGTCAGTGGTGCAGGTAGGTAGATCTGAATGTGACTTTTTTTAGAATCAACACCTGCTCAACTGAGTATACTAGTTTTAGTATCGGTTAGTATCTTCATTATTTGTACTTTCAATCCATCTGATAATTATCGTCCAAACCAAGACGTAAACTGTGATGATATCATAACAGAACTAAACCAGGTCTAAATCACGTTTGAATTCATCACTCATCTGTGTTTTATAGAAGCCACTACCAAAAACATGAACAAAATGTATTATTCATTGTTTTAATTGATTTAATTTGTAATTTAAGAATGAAAAGGTAAGCCAAATATGCACTTTTATGGTTCATTCTGAAGTAGAGTGACCAGACGTCCTTATTTACCCGGGACAGTCCCAGTTTTGAGCCCCGTGTCCCCTGTCCCAGCAGATTTATACAAAACCAGTGATTTGTCCCAGTATTTTTGACCATTTAACCATTTTTGATCCATGCTAACAGTAAAGAGAAGGATAAATTGTTATTTGTTTGAGTAAAAAACAAAAAAGCTTCTTAAAATTGGCAAAAACACAAAGAAAATATGACTATACTGACTCACATTAGTGCCGAGTGCGGAACAGTTTTCTTTAATTATGCTCGTTTAACAATTTTATTATTACCAACCAACACAAACAAGGGATATCCCCGTGTTTTATTTTGAAAATCCGGTCACACTATTCACTTTAATACAATAAAACAGGAATAATAAATAATTAAGATGCTCAGAATGCATAAGGAGAGTGAGGAATAACTTTGGACCACTGCGTTTATAAAGAACTAGTTTCACTTTTTAAGACGGTAAAAACGGGTAGATAACTTTAAAGAAAATAAAATTAAGTTAAAAGCTATTGTCATTCTAAGGTAGGCCGTAGACAATTGCACTGTTGCTGTGAATCATATGTTTAGTCACTTTGGGTGGCAGCCAAATAGTTGAAATGCGCACATCAGCTAAACAATAACATGACTTTATAAGGAAGCTGGGGCCTGGTACTCACCTCACTGTGCCCTCACAAATCCGTGCTTTAATAAATACAAAATACAAAAGTACGTATGATATGTTTTCATGTTTGTCTAATTCTAAATAGTACCTGTGGTTAGTGTTTATCCAAATTTTACGCCAGTTGAAGGAGCTTATATTAACTTCTGATGTGAGTTATAATGTTTCCTAGTCATAAACACACTTGGAGTTGTGTTTTGTTTTTGTTTTTTCACACATGTTTCACTTACAAACCCTGCATAATTAGGTTCATAATTCTCTCAAACTGAAAATACTCTGTTCCAATTTGTGATGTCATGCGGTGATACGGGAAGTGCCCTAATGTGTTTTTAAACTCCACACACCTTCGTTACAATCATTTGGATCATTTCAGCCCTAGAATTGCCAATTGTCTCTACTGAACTAAAGGTAAAATGTTGTTGTAGCTGTTAACTAAAACTACAGCTTCGTGACATCACAAGGTGGAACAGAGCATTTGGAGCTTTGGAGATGTAGACAGACTAATAATGCAGGGTTATTTAAACAAGTGTGAGTGAAACAAAACACAACTCCAGGTATGTTTTTGAGGATTTAACAACATTCTAGCTTGACTTAAAGCTCTAAAGAGTCAATTTTGTGTAATATAGGACTTTTAACCCTCTCAGGCTCAAATAAAATTTTAGTAACAGGACAAAATCAGATATTTGGGGAAAATGATCATATGGGGTAGTAATATACAATCCTGACTTTTTTTTGAGAGAAACCTTCACATGCAATGTGTTCTGGGATGCTGCAGATTTGCAGCATTGGTCCAGTGGTAAATTAACACTGAAGACTGAAAATGATATGAACACTAACTTTATGTGTTTACCACTTTTCTTAACACTGAAAACATAAAGCACAGTGTAACAGCTTTACAGTGGCAGAACAACATCACTTTTTCGTGTTGTGCTCCAAGAAACAATGTTTATCCTTTGTAAACAACAAAAGTACTTTGCACTTCTGGCAGGTCGTTTGTGTGGAGCTGTTCTTGTCCAGTCTGCATCGTCCACATTTATCAGCATGGATGGGAGAAAAGGCTCCTGAGTAAAAAAAAGCTCATAAAATATGGATTTAGAGTAAGTAGGTAATTGGCATTTAGTTGTTGCAAATCTGCAACGTCTGCCTGGATAGGGTTAAGTGGCAGTTTGTGAGAAAAGTTGAAAAGAAAACCACAAAAATACAGGAAGTATTGAGTTTTAATAGGAAAATCAACATAGAAAACTCATTCCAAAATGCAGAGACAATTCAGGCACAAGGAAGGCATTTTTCTGACAGTTCAAACCGTGATTTAACAAAATTACCGAGGTGTCATTAATTTTTATTTGTTAAATCATAATCACGGTTGCTAGATAACGGTTATGGAATTACCATTACAACGTACAGGATGTATAGATGCTCCCCGTTAGCCAGGCTGGCGCCACCTAGTGCCTCTGCTCAGTTTCATTTCTCTCCAGCAACTAGGTCAGGAATCAAAATACAATAGACAGTTTACAAAAACCCCAGAAGTGTGAGTTTGGGCACCAGCCAATCAGCGAAGAGCCAGACATTCTGTGTTGGCAATATGGTTGGGTGATATCCAAATTTCGATACCGTTAAAACCTTCACAGGATTTCTCCGGGGTATACAGTATTACTGTATTACCAAAATGTTTTAGTACGACTTTAGTAAGATATGAAACCACACTACTATACGGTCTGTGTGTATGACCTGCAGATTTGTAATCTCTGAAAAGTTTCACATGAACCATCTCCAACGCGATACACACACAGAACAGACTCACCATCAGTCGCACATCCTCTATCGCTGAAAGAACACACGTATTTCACTGAGTCATATCCTTTAGTCTGACAGAATCTGACGCATTAGCACAAAAGGAGCAAGCTGTTTTTATCAGCACTTTATAGTTTATGCAAATGAGTCATGTGGTTTTAAGTTTAGTTTCTTTAAAACATAAACAAATGTGCGACTGAAGCCAAAATGCTGGCAAATTGTAGAGGTACTAGTGTTTTATTTTTTGGGGGGGGGCCAACTCTCTTGCAGCCGGACTTGCCGTCTTGTCTTGGTCTCTCTTATGAGCGTCACGTGACAACAGAACGAAACTAAACGAACATCATCTCCCCACGCAGTTAAAAGAAACATTATAGATACTGTTAGTTTTAAATCATGATGGAATTAAATTGAAAATACAACCACACATTCATTTGTGCTGAGCAAACAAATGTAGGGATCAATAAATTATTATATTATATTAGGTCCTTATGCACTGCAGATTTTTTAATGATGGTAATGAAACTGACACTCTTGCTACTTTTTGTTACCCCAGGATACCGTAATACCATCCAACTCCACTTGTCAGCGATTCCCGAGATCGATGAGTTAAAGCCAAAACAAAGAGAATGTTTGGTGAATTTTATCAAGGGGACAAATGTTATTGTCCTTCTTCTTACGGGATTTGGAAAAAGCTTAATATACCAGTTAGCCTCATTAGCAGCGCGTTATATATGTCACGACCAAATAGCAGCAATTTGTTAAATAAAAAAAGTACCTACCTACCATCTAGCGAACGAATCCTAATGCTGTGAGGTCAGACGGTTTCCACTAAGTGAAACCAGCTCATGAATCAGAAAGAATAATCACTCTCCAAATCACCAACATTTTAAAATAGAAAACAAGAAGGAAGATTTTCAGTAAAATCTTCAATATCCAGTACATACAGTAGGTGAAAAACACACAGTTCCACCTTGTGATGTCATGTGGTAATCCAGTGTGTTTTTAAACTCCACACACCTTCACTAGACTCATTTCGATCATTTGAACCCTAGAAACAAAACACAACTTCAGGTAAATCCGTGTATCATTTGTTCATTTGTTTTTCAAAATAAAACCAAAACTAAGAACATGAAAAAAAAAAAAGATTTTCTTTATTATTTGTCTCCAAAACCAAACTGGAAAAACAAATAAAAGTTTTTTTTTGTTTTTTTTTTCAGTTTTTCAGTTCGATTTTGTGTTTAAATGAATAATGGAAAAAATGGATAATGACCGTTGCCCATTTATGTGACTTAAACTGCGATGCCGGACTGAATGAGGACTGAACCAGGACTAAACCAGGTCTAAACTGGTCTCAGTCCTAGTCTGGTTCTGGTCTCAGTCATAAACCAGCACTAAAGCAGGACTAAACCAGGACAGAACCAGGAGTGTCGGGACGGACCCGGAGGTGTGCCTGGGTGATTAGGAAACCGGGACCAGATAGGAACCAGACCAGGACTGAGAGCAGTTTTAGTCCTGTTTTAGTCCTGTTTTAGTCCTGTTTTAGTTGTGGTTTAGTCGCGGTTCAGTCTGTACGCAGCGCAAAAGTCCGGCATTGCAGATTAAGTCACGTAAACGGGAAACGGCCGTTATCCGTTTTTTCCATTATTCATTTAAACACAAAATCGAAAACTGAAAAAATGTATCATTATCCGCTTTTGCATTTTGATTTTGGAGACAAATAAATGAAGAAAGTAGTTGTTTTTTCATTTTCTTATTTTTGGTTTTATTTTGAAAAACGAATGAACGAATGATACATGGATTAAGGTCTGTTTTTGATGAGGTAACAACATTGTAAGTCACATGAATCCATTTTGTGCAATATTAGAATGTTTTGAAATGAAAATACGTGGTCTAACCTGTCCGTCCTGGTCTAGACATAGTAAATCCATATGAATGATTACAAGCAGCAAATACTGTAATTAAATAGGTGTGTGTGATATATTTAAATGAGTCTTTTATTACATCACTGATGAAGTAACTTTACAGGGGCGGGTCCTCTGACGGGTCCTGTCCTGTGATTGGTTAAACTCACCTGTCACTCACTCGGAGCAGGGTAGAGGCGGACCACTGGGACTTTCATGACACTGGACACAACAAAAGGAGATTCAAACATTAGAGCTGTGTCAATATTTACGGACAGTAGAGCTGGTTCTTATTTACAAAACATCAATTCACCTTTTCCTCGTATTGAAAGATTTTTATTCTTCTTTAATGCAAAAAAAAAAAAGTCTCCTGTCTGCTCCAAATTAAGAGGGTTGTCAAAAGTAAAGCCACATGGGAATAGAAAAGAAAGTGCTACGGTTTAATGTTGAAAAGAGGGTTCCCACGGTCATAGAAATCCTGGAAAAGTCATGGGCATTGAAAATGTAATTTCCCAGGCCTGGAAAAGTCATGGAATTTTGTAAATTTAATGAAAATTTAGAATTTTGGTATCTCTTTCAAACAACTACAGTGTTCTGTTAAGTTCTCATGAGACTATTCTGGCTATTCTGATTATTTCTGAACGTCTGCGTCTTTTGTTTAAAACAGACGACAATAAATGCACTGACAGGATTTTAAATGTTCAAAAACTATAATCCCAAACCATAAGGTGAGTGGAAAGAGTTAACATTTCAGGTGCCGTAAAGTCATGGAAAATTCACTTTAGGTCATGAAAAAGCCATGGACAAGTTTTGAAATTTCAGAGTGAGAATTCTGAAAAATCACTTTATATTGTCAAAATAGAATGTGTTTTTTCTTATCACCGTAGTATCAAAATTAGGGGTGTGCAAAAATATCAAAATATCGATATATTGTATCATTTAATGTGATGATACAGTATCAATATCGTGGGCTGCTGTATCGATACATCACCAAGAGTAGTTTTTGGTATATTTTGCTAAATTATTTTATTACAGCGCTACAGTTTTGTTACATGTTTATAGGAAGGAAACTCGTTTATGCAACACATTTGACATTTTCACTGTTTTGATGATTAAAATGGGCATTTTTTATATTAACTTTGCACAGGAAACAGTTTAACAAAGACTTTTAGAATCACAGTCATGATTTAGCCATTATTTTTTATTGAACCGTATCAAATCGATTTGAAATATATCGTGTTGAATCAAAAGTGCACTGTATCGAGATATGTATTGTATCACGGTCTATGTATCGAAGTATGTATCGTATCGGCAACTTCTTAATGATACCCAGCCCTAATGGAAATTGATTTTGAGTCTATTCCTCGGTATTAGAATCGTGGAAACACTACAAAACTACAGGCTTTTACTGACAGAGGACTGGCTGGACCTCTTCACAACAAACATCTAAGCCTGATTAATAGAGCAGCCCTACCTATTGCACCGCACAAAGCAACAGTCGTCTTTGAGAATGGAACAATGGCATAATTATAGAGAGGAATGTCGAAAATGCGAATCAGTCATCCGCGATTGTCATTAGTGTACAGTTTAAAATGCCCAGGTAATATTACACGTTTATCTGATCTGTGTTATAATGTTGATTCCTCGTCACAAACAGAGCTGGAGTCATGTTTTGTCACATTCACACGTGTTTAACAGTTCTTCTCTCAAACAGAAAACACTCTCTTCCACCTTGTGATGTCATGTGGTAATACAGGAAGTGTTCCAGTGTGTTTTTAAACTCCACACACCTTCACAAGAATCATCTGGATAATTTCAGCCCTGGAATTGCCGATCTCTACTGAAATACAGGTAAAGGGGCGCTGTTATTACCTGTACCATTTCATGACATCACAAGGTGGAACAGAGCATTTGGAACTGTGGAGAGTTACATAACAAAACACAACTCCAGGTCTGTATTTGAGGAGGTAACAACATTATAACATGGGGTTATATTGATAAAAAAATTATAAAAAATCAAATTAATTACAGGCTTTGTAATGAGTTCATCTGAATTGCCGGTAGTCACATAACAATATTTGCCCCAAAAGCAACATTTATTTTATGTAAATTAATTTTTGTGGATGACTTGATCAAATAATACACACAGACACTTTTAAA
The DNA here is from genome assembly GCF_026225935.1 of Boleophthalmus pectinirostris. Classification (NCBI taxonomy): domain Eukaryota; kingdom Metazoa; phylum Chordata; class Actinopteri; order Gobiiformes; family Gobiidae; genus Boleophthalmus; species Boleophthalmus pectinirostris. The sequence goes on along the minus strand of NW_026571133.1, from coordinate 43,291,380 downwards.
CTCAAGCACTTTTAATGTCTGGAAAAATGTCTTGAAAAAATAGTAGACAAAAGCCCAGACAGACTCTTCTGTGACGCTGTTTAAATCCAGGCTCAAAACATTTCTGTTTAACTGTGCATATAACTGAAAGGTTTTCATTCCGCACTCTTCTCTCTAATTTATGTCTCTCTTTTTTAATTTTAATCTTCATGATTATTTATGTTTTGATTTGTTTTTATTATGATTTTAATGTATTTCTTATTCTGTAAAGCACTTTGAATTACTTTGTGTACGGATTGTGCTATACAAATAAACTTGCCTTGCCTTTCGATAAGTACAACCTGGGGACGTGTGATAATTTGTAAATTACCACCCCACGTCTGTGTTACTTGCAGTGCATTCGTATGGGATAAGCGAAGTGCGTAAATTACTCTGTTTTACTGATATTACGACTGGATAAGTCGTAACATCAGCTATAAAAATAGGAAGGGCAGTTAGTATAAAGGCGACTGGACCAGGACTAGACCAGGACTAAACCAGGTCTAAACCAGGACTGGATCAGGACTGGACTGGGACTAGACCAGGACTGGTACAGAACTGGACCGGGACTGATCCAGGACTGGTATAGAACTGAATCGAGACTAAACCAGGACTTAACCAGGACTAAACCAGTGTCGATCTAGCGGCCGAGGTGCGCGGATCGCTCCCCTCCCCCGGTTCTCAGTGTCGATCTAGCGGGCACTAGACCAACCTTAACAAATGCTTAATAAAGCATAATTAATAATTCTTCACTTTAGAAAAGCTCTCAGAAAGACTTAACTCACAGATAACAGCTGCCTGAATGATCATTGCATTAAATTATTAGAAAATCATTCTCTCATAGTTTACTAATCATTAATAAATGCTCAAATTTGTACTTAAATATGCATTTGCAAATATGCAAATGGTGAGTTCATGAGTAATTAAGTAAGAAATACTTATGAGTAACTATTTACAGCACAGGCAAATCAAGTGCAAGCTAAGTGCTAATTAAGGTAGTAATTAAGTAGTTACTAAGCATGAATCATTATTAATTAAGTCTTTGTTCATGCTTTATTAAGGCTAAATAAGGTGTAGTTATTATAAAGTGTTACCAAAAGTTCCTTACTGCTTGCTGCTCCACATGTCATCCGGCCCATCATCCTGCGAGAATTGACTTCTTGGACCTCTTCCTGTTGCTGCAGATCGGTTTACATATAGTGCGACACGGGGCCGTATTAGAATTTGCCCCTAAAAAGCTCAAAACTGCTAATCAAAATTTCTACCGCAGCCTCCATATTCAGGCCGGAAAGAGATAGAAAAGGGGCAAGGCAATTACCACAACAAATACTGAGATGCAGATTCGCACGGGACAAGTATTATCACCGGACGTCTGTGTTTGGTGAAATATAGTAGGTCATTTACGGCGTAATTTTTACTTTACAAATTACAGACATGGCACATTTGCACGTTATTAAGATCTCAGGAATCCTTCGCAATTATTACAATTCACCAAAGGTCCACAGGTTATACTAATCCTGTGCGAATAGGGCTAAAGGTAAGGTCCCTGTCCAAAACTGAAGAGACTAAAGTTAAACTGCCAGTTCACTCTAAGTTGTGACCTTCTGAACGTAGTGTATGTCTTGCAAAAGTTTTTCTGCAGTAAACAACGCCTTTGTCAATACTTCTATCAGGTCGTTTTTGAATAGAAAAGTATCATCCAGCAGACCCAGAGTGCTTTCATACTCCACTGTTGTAGTTGGAACTGTGTGCGTCAGTATAATTGCCGTACGACGACATGGTCATGGTGCACTGACAAACGTTCCGCATTGTTAATATTTTTAATGCATTATTTTCTTTGTAATGAATTCATGATAATTAACGCATTAATGTCCCACCCCTAGTTATAATTTACAATAAGAGTCGTGCTTAGTCATGCTTTTACTTTTGGAGTAAAATTACATTCTGTGGCTTTCATTGTGTTTGAGAAAGTTTCTTAGGAGATTATATTTGCTTTAAAAACCCATGAAAAGTCAAAAAGGATTAAACACTGACGAGATTTCGGCCTCGATATGTAAATGGAGAGTTTCAATCTAATCAGACGCAGTGACAGATCTGCTTTAGAATCTCAGAGTTTCAGTTTGTTTTGTCTGACACACGTAAACTCCGACTGCTGTGTTTGTTGTCACACAGTATGCAGACAGGAGTGGTGACAGTTGTAGTAACAGTAGTACTGACAGTAGTATTAACTGTGGTATTGGAGTACTGGTGACAGGAGGTGTGTTTAGAATGTGAGACAGTCCAGTAACATACACGTCCGGACCTCACCCGGACCACACTGACAGCTGTACACCAGGTCAGAATGATAGGGCCACTGTGGGGACATAAATATTATCTGACTAAATATACTGTATTTTTTAAAGTTGTCAGGAAGGGCCATGAATCTATAGTCTATGTAAAAAAAAACTGGATAAGGCATTCAGTCGCTGTCCCGGCTTGAGAACGATTGGTGGCCCCTCCGTTGGTACTCGTGTTCAGCTGACCGGGCATCTACAGCTTTCACAAAGGTCGGATTTTGTAGGGATTCTTTTCTATTTTCACAACATAAACTTTCAAAAAAATGTTAATCCTTCAAGCGTCTAAAACTTAACTTTACAGGAAGGCTTTACCCCATATTGAGGAAGTAATGCAGAAGAGAAAATTATTTTTGGCCAAAATCTGGGACATCCCCGGTTTGGAGTTGTTGATAATAATATAGTTTTGAGTGATTAATTAAGGAAAATTGTTCTGACCTCAGCCCATTCATGATTTATTTATGACTAACATGTGAGTCAGTATACTGTTTTTTCGGACTACAAGTCGCTCTGGAGTATAAGTCACACCAGCAAAAAATGTGTAATGAAGAAAAAAAAAAACATATATAAGTCACATTTTTGGGGGAAATTTATTTTATAAAATCAGAGACCAGGAACCAACATTTCATCTTGAAAGTCAAGTTCCAGTAATAACAATAGAACAGAGAACAACAGACTGTTAACGTCACATATGAACAGTTCTTCAGATAAACTATAACATAAACAACAGAACAGAACAACTTTACCAAACTCTCCATCTCACTCCAAATCAATAAATCCATTCAATTCTTCATCCTCGGTGTCACTTCTGAAAAACTCCTCGACCTCTGGAGGTAAACAGAGCGTCGCTTCCTCTTCTGTGTCGCTGTCGTCAGACTCAGCATCAGTTCCAGTTAGAATTATTCGGGTCTTTCTGAATCCTGACAGGATGGTTTCAGTGTCACTGAAGTCCAGACTTTGTCCATTGTCCATCCATCCAGTGACTTCAGGAAAGTTTCATGGTGCATCCTCCCAGTGTCACAAGTTTCTCATTCACTCCAAACTTTCTTTCTGCTGCTCGATCACTGTTTTCAGCTGCAGATTTCAAGACTTGCAGTTTCTAATCTTCAAAGTATGATTTTCTTTTTGGGGGCATTTCTCAGTCGTCTTTATAAGTTTGTTTCAGTAATGGTGTGATCGACTGACATGATACAGACAGGACAGAGGCTCTTTCTGCAGGAGACATGCACAGTAGAGTGAAGTGACAGTGGTACAGGAGGAACAGGAGCAGCAGATACTCACACACAAGACTAGAACCTCTCGCCGCTTCACTGTGCACATTTTAATATATAAGTTGGAGGAAACACCCAAACCATGAAAAAAAGTGCCACTTATAGTCTGAAAAATATGGTAGTCACATTTTCTTTGTGTTTTGGCCATTTTTAAGAGAGGAAACAAAAATAGGGACACCTGGGACATTTCTTGTATAAAAGTGGGATTGGGACTTTCAGTTGGCCTCACTCATTTCCAGAGTCTTAATTAAAGTAAGGCCAAGTTAGATTTCTAAATATGATGACACTGATTGCTGTGTTTGACATGGCGATCTAAAATGAATGAGAAAGTGCCACGTTTTCAAATGAGATATGACGAGCTTATATTTAGTGAGTTGGCAAAATTTGTGTCTGTCAATAGGAGCTAAAGACCTCTTTGGTTAAGTTAAGCGATCTCAAGACATTTTTAAACCAGCATGAGTGACCACAAGTCCCCTTCCTTCCTTAAGTGCCTGTATACTTGTGTAAATTGTGGATGATAGCTCCTTTCATGTGTGTGTGTGACCCAGCCCTGGTCTCACACCAACCCAGAGTCGTCCTGTCAACCCGGGCCCTCCTCTGTAATAATAGCTCTCCACAGAACCGGGCGCTTTGTGTATGCGAGTGATTCACAGCCTTCGATGTCTTAACCACCTGGACTCTGCTATTGTCTTTTGTCTTAAAGATGACTTAGAGCTCTTGAGTTTCAGCCACTAAGTCTCGTTATAGTGTCATGTTGTTGTCATGATGCACTGCTAAATGTTACCTGTCCACCCAGACGAAACTTTACAAAGACTAGTGGATCTGGAGCTGTCCTGCCTCCCTGATATCACAGGGCATGATTAACAATCAGATTAACCAATCAGAGAGACACATCGTCCGTTTATTTTATTTTATTGATTTATTTTGTTTATTTATGAGACAGTGCACAATCTACATTAAACTTAACAGGAGAGATGCATTGTGCCAGGTTGTAGCGCTAAAGCTCATTTTCACCTAGGTTTGTGTCAAAAGCATGGCTGCTTACACAGAAAAAGGGAGGAAAAAAACAACATATAGGACCGAGAATAGGGGTCAGGGCTGTCGTGGTTAGGGGGTTTCTCCTGCGGTGTGGTATAGCAGCTCAACACGGCGGTATGCGATGATACCGCACCCCCTCCCCCACACCCCAGTTACAATATTTCCAGCGGCACTGATCTCTCCAATGATGCGCTTGTTGCGCAGATGCACATGCACCTTGGTTGTCATGTGGATATAGCGTCTGTAGCGTGGGAAAAGTAACATTTGGCTGTGCCCGCCGCCATCTCTCCAGCTTTCACTGTGGCCGCTCGGGTTAGAGTCCTGCACCAGGTCGGGTACCCGCGGACTTAAGAGAGAGAGAACCCTGAGCAGGGCATCCGCAAAGCATGATCGAGTGACGGCTGCATTTACCTCCGTGCAGCGCAGAGTTCTGCATCGGTCCTTTCGCCTGCGGTCACGCAACGGTCTACACAGGAGTGTCTTAGTCCTGGGTTAGTCCTGGGTTATCCTGGGTTATCACGGGCACGGGCGATAACAGGTGGAATGTTAACGGGTCCGAGCGGGTGCAGGTCTCTAAAAATGGACCTGTGCAGTACTCTCGGTCGATAAATCGTACTGTTTAATGTGATGATACAGTATCAATATCGTGGGCTGCAGTATCTATATATCACATATTATTTTGTTACAGCGATACATTTTTGGTGTTTATTTAGTGGAAGGAAACATTTGACACATTTGACATTTTCACTGTTTTGATGATTAAAATGTTTGTGTTTCATATGAACTTTGTACACAAAGTGCTTTAACAAAGACTTTCATCATCACAGCCACGATTTAGCTTTTATTTTTTATTGAACCATATCAAATTCATTGGAAATGTATCGTATCGAATCAAAAGCTCACTGTATCGAGATATGTATCGTATCGGCAACTTCTTAATGATACCCAGTTCTAACTGAGAAGTGTGAAAAATCCCCCAGTCGTCCAGGTAAAATCCATGGCAAAAGGAGGAATTCAATTTGTCAGCTGGACAAAAGTTTATTTTGGTTGAATACATTTCACGGCTCATCCAAGCTGCTTCTTCTGTTCTAGCCAGATGCTGGTGGACATTGCCTTATATTTACCTGCAGGGAGGAGCTAACTACACTGAAACTACTCTGAAACTCTGAACACACAGGACTGAGAAACTTGCTTATTTTTGCAGAATCAATAATTGAAAATATCATGTACAAAAAAAAAGTTATAGATTTTGATCTGAATGAATTTTGGAGAGGAGATGTCTTCTGCATTTGAGAGACACAAGATACACATTTAATTCTCTCTGATCCAGTTCCAGACCCTTCTGTATTGCTCAGCCAATTACAATGTCTAATTTCACAAAACTTATTTACAGTTCCATAAAGGTGTTCTGTGTAGATTTAACTTTTTTGTTTGAGGGGTTCAGCACACGAAACAAACAACCAAAAAACATGAGAGGTCACCTCTCCACAGCTTTGACCTGCTACTTCATCTGGTGGTGCCACTTTCTTATCTTCATGGGGATAGATACGTTTAAAGGCATACTATGGAACATTCCAAGCAAAGCAAGAACATTTCACGGAGACTCGCAGGTCCATAGTCACTTTGAAATGAAAGCAGTGCCATTTTGACCAGTGTCATTAGATCCGTGCTGTATGATTAACATTGACTGAGTTGGGTGAAGAGTCTGGGGAGGGGGAAGGTCTGGGTCTCTTTGGAAGCTTGTGGTCGTCTCTTGTTTGTTGTGGTCGTCTGTGGCTGGATGCAGATGGCGATGGCGTGTGATCTTCTCGGTGTTCCTCTGCTCATGTGGACTGTGGAGATGTTAGAACTTAGTGATCCAGACACACGCTCTTTGTTTGGGTCAGAAGAGAGCTCAAGGAGAAGAACTTTTGGATCACTGTGGACACTAGTAGCGGTACACAACTTCGCTCTAGTGGGCCCTGTGTAAACCAAGGCGTTCTTTAGCACTAGCACATGTTGTTTGGCTTTGGTTTTGTGGAGCATTTTATGTTATAACATTATTCCCTCTTCAAAAACATGCCTGAGGTTTTAGATGTCATCTGTGCACGTTTGACTAATCTAGCGATCTCCCCTGGGCCCTATTCGAACCCTCTGTATGGTTATCTCAGCCCACATGCTCCGACACGATAATTCTCCGTAAATATACAAAAGCAGGATACAAAACAATACAACTTCACAAACCTGATGCGATGTGCAGTAGTTTGATTGATTTGATTTTGATGCACGGCGATTGTGTTGTGATAGAGCTCTGAAGGGGGAGTGACTTATGTGTTAGAAGTGTAATATCCCGTCTTTAATCTTGTGGGAAAGCTTTTCGTTTAGACTTGTTTCCGTTTTGGCGTAGTTAATTCAGTTCAGCTTTTTACTCTAACCAAAGTCTAGTACCGTCTGTGTCAGTGATTGTTTAAACTTGACTTATCAGAGGCCTTTTAACCCCGACCTCATGTATGTTTGGTCGCAGTCATCTCGTGTATGTGCGTCAGAGCTCTTTAAAATATCCTCCTTCATTCTTAAAGTGTCTGCTCTGTGGGAACACTGGGCTCCGAGCCACACACATGTGGTCTGCTCCACCACATGCCAGGCTCTAATGTCTGAGGAGAGAGAGGAGAGGTGCAGTCAAAGGAGTGGACTTGTAGCATTTTACTTACAAATATAAATACTGCACTATACTGCACTATAAATACTGCAGTATATGTGCACTGTTTTATTGGTAGTTATTTAAAGAGTTGGAAAAGAAATGGAAGCCACTCAGGCAATAAAAAACAAAACAAAACATGTGTCCTTTCTCTGAGCAGGCTTGCATCTCCATTAGGGGTGTGCAAAAATATCGTATCGTTTAATGTGATGATACAGTATCGATATCGTGGGCTGCAGTATATAGATATATATTGCCAAGAGTATGTTTTGGTATATTTTATTTTATTATTTGTTGCTTGTTCAGAGGAAGGAAACACATTTGACATTTTTAGTTTTTATGATTTAAAATGTTTTGTGTTTCAAATGAACTTTGCACAAGAAGTGGTTTAACAAAGACTTTTAGTATCACAGCCATGATTTAGCCTTTATTTTCACTGAACCGTATCGAATTGAATTGAAATATATTGTATCGAATCGAAAGCTCACTGTATTGAGATACATATTGTATCGTGGCCTATGTAACGAACATAGGCCGTATATATATGAGTGGACAAAACATTAGCTGTTGCTTGCCAAATAGGAAGTTCTTCAGGAGGCTCTTCCGGCTCCTTCTGACTCTGGCTCCAATTGATTTACATTAGGATCTTGTGGCTCCTCTCTCTGTAACAGCTGCAGTGAGCCTCATCATTTTGGTCTTAAAATGTTCATATTAACCCACGACACATGATCCTGAATTTTTTTTTTTTTTTCACTATTTTGAGCATCGTGAGCCTCATTTGAGCGATGTTGAACACTATGGGTGATGTCACACTCACTTAGTCCACTTCTTTTATACAGTCTATGGTATCGAGGTACGTATCGTATCGGCACTTGTTAATGACACCCAGCCCTGACCTCCACAAACCTGACTCTTATTTGGCCTGGATGATGCCTGCCGCTTGTTTCCATTGTAATGTTGTTCCTTTGGCTAAAATTATTCCACAGTTTGCCATAGAAACCGATCCATCTATCTATTATCCATGGAGAATGTTCCATATTATGGTTTTGGCTTAGCCAGGCTGGCGCCACCTAGTGCCTCCACTCAGTTCTTTTCTCTCCAGCGACTAGGTCAGGAATCACAATACACTAGTTGGTTTGCAAGAACCCTAGAAGTTGTAGACCGAGCACCGGTCAATCAGCGAATACTTGGACACCACTGAGCGTTAAATAAAAAGGTACCCGCCTACTGTCAAGTAAATGAATCCTAATGCTGCGAGGCCAGATGGTTTCCACAAAGTGAAACCGGCTGATGAATCAGGCTGTTTAACCCCTTAATGCTTGAATTTATACAGATGTTTTTTTTTTTTTTTTTAAAGTTTTGTGTGTGTTTTTGCCTTTAAGTAGTGGGTAAACTAAGAGAATATTAATTTGACTATAACAAAAAAATAAATAAATTGAAATTTGAGTATGTTGCAAATTTGTGACAACTAGAAACAAGTGCTTGCCAAAGGTTCCTAGGAAGGTCCTGCATATGCTCTAACCAGCACTGCGGGAATGCAGCCTCTATCTCAACTTATATCTTTGTCACATACTTATGACAGTCAGTGTTAAGGGGCTTTCTTTCTCTTTCTCTAGAATCGTGCCACCTCCAGAAAGGTACATGGTGTTGCTTTAACAATATACATAAAAAACAAGCAGTGAGTGATTCTGCGTATAAAAAGTAGGCTTGGTTATTATAAGACATTTTAGGAATACCATTGAAAACTCTACACAAACATTTTCTGAGACCAAAATATTGCAGCTAAGTCAACATTGAACACTGGTGGGGAAGAGACAGGGAGCAGAGGCTGAAGAGGCTGAAGAGGCTGTTGGTTCTGATGTGTCTTATAATATTGTTTCTTCATCACAAACAGACCTGGAGTTGTGTTTTGTTTCATTCACACATGTTTAACACACAAACCCTGCACATTTAGGAGTTCTCCGCTCAAACAGACAACACTCTGTTCCACTTTATGATGTCATGTGGTAATACAGGAAGTGTTCCAGTGTGTTTTTAAACTCACTTTCACTAGACTGATTTGGATAATTTCAGGTCTGGAATTGCCGGTCTGAACAAAAGATAAAAGGAGCTGTTAACGGAGTTGTTAATAGTAGCTCAGTTGGTAGAGTGTTTGCCCACTGATCCGAAGGCTGGCGGTTTGAATCCTGATCTCAGCATAAAAAAAAAAACATTGGTTGAGTGGTCAGATCCACTGACCCACAAGTTGGCGGTGTGTTTCCAGCTCCCACAGATGAACACTGTTGTTGTGTCCATGGCAAGACACTTAGGGCCTGTTTACACAAGAACACATGTGGGTAAAAAACGACAAAATATTTTATTGGAAGTGCCTTTCGTTTAGACGGTGACGGCCCAAGACACAAAACTCTGGTCATATGTGCTCAAGTCGCATACAGTTAGGGATGTAACGATAACCAAATCTCTCGGTACAATATTTTTCACGATATGCATCTTGTGGTCTGATATTTATTGCAACATTTTGGAGGGGCTAATATAATTGTAGATAGGTCACTTTTTGCTTTTAAAATACCTTGACAAGATTTGGTGCGAATTGTTACTGTCATAATCCCAAGAATTTAAGTAAAAAACATATCTCTTCATGTTGTCTGCACTGAAAAGAATCATGGGATATGTAGTTCTCTATGTTTATAAGATGTTGCTACTATAAAACAATACATTTAAGCAAAGGAACTTGTAATTCGATATATTTTGACACCCCACGATATTATTGTGAGAGTTTTTATGATTCCATATCATGATATTTTGATTATTGTTACATCCAGTGTTGGGAAGGTGACTTTTAAAATGTATTCCCCTACAGATTACAGATTACATACCCCAAAATGTAGTTTGTAATGTAATCCACTAAATTACTTAAAGTGAGTAACGTATATGAATATGAGTATGAATACTTTGGATTACTTGATATTGTCATGCTTTTTAAAACGACATAACTGTAGCAACCACATCCTGAAAATCCTTGTTTGTTCTCTTCAAATTGTCTGTTGAGCCCAAGTCTCCATGAACAGACTTTTGTTTGCTGTAGAGAAGTAAAGACTAGGATATCCTTAACATAAGATGTTTTGTCTACATATAGACGATAAAAAGCCCAGTCTTTCCTTAACCAGATTAAAAATATTATTGATAGAGAAATTATTTCTATATGAGATCACTGCTCCTTTAAATTACATCCACCCTACTATTATTGTTTAGACCTGGTTTTACTCCTAGTTTAGTTCTGTTTAGTCCTGCTTTTAGATCTGGTTTAGTCCTGGTTTAGTCCTGATTTAGTCCTGGTTTTAGTCCTTGTTTTAGTCCTTGTCTAGTCCTTGTCTAGTCCTGGTTTAATCCTGGTTTAGACATGGTTTAAACTGGTTTAGACATGGTTTAAACTGGTTTAGTCCTGGTTTAGTCCTGGTTTTGGTCCTGGTTTAGTCCTGGTTTAGTCCTGGTTTAGACCTGGTTTAGTCCTGGTATAGTCCTAGTTTTAGTCCTTGTTTAGTCCTGGTTTTTGTCCCGGATTATCCCAAAATGTGTAAACAGGAAAATACCGCCGTGTAATCCATTTATTTTAACTATAATCCAATTACCACTCACTGAAACAGTAACTGTAACTGAATACAGTTACTCATAAATTGTACTCTGATTACGTAACGCTACATGTAATCTGTTACTCCCCAACTCTGGTTACATCCCTACATACAGTACACAGAAACAAATGTCCCAGCAAATGTAGAGAATCTGCAGAGATACTATTAGTGAACAGAGAAGGATCTGCAATCACCTCTGTCCAATTCTGGATGCACCAGTTGGTCTCGCGAATCAGGCGGATATGGACGAGACCTGGAGAACCAGTCGATGATGGGACGACTTTGTGGAAGGAGGAGCTGATGAAAATACGTGGCGTGAAAACTTCCGTATGTCCAAAGACGCCCTTGCTGCTTTAAGTTAGGGGTGTGCATTGCCTTGAGTCTGACAATACGATACATATCATGATTCTCATGTCACGATTCAATATATCCCGATACTAAATCAGTGGATGATATATTGCGATTTATCAATAATTACTTCTAATAATAGAGTCAACTACACTTTCAAGAGAACACAATTGTATGAAATATAATGTATTATTATTTTTTTAAATCATGAGAACAGTGAATGTAACTAATGAATTTTTGTGAAAAATATTATTTAAAAAATCGAGTCGGATGCATTTTGAATCGATTCGAGAATTGTGCAATGAAGTATCACAATATATCACTGAATCAATTTTTTACAAACATACACAGTCCAATTCCACACACTTTTGCATCATCGTATGCACGCAGATTTCCTCCTGAAAACCCTCGTCTAAACGCAGAATAAAAAGTGAAGACGCAACACCACTTTTGTGTCTTCTGTTCAGACCATCCTCATGTAAACGTAGCCTTGTTGGTTCCTTGTTGTAAAGAGCTTTGAGTGCCTTGAAGGTGGAAAAGCAATATATTAAAACCATTTGACCATTTACCATTTAACTTCATGACATCACAAGGTGGAACAGAGCATTTTGAGCTTTTGAGATGTAGATAGACAGACAGAGATGTAGACAAACATGTGTGAGTGAAACATAACACAACTCCAGTTATGTTTTTGAGGAGGTAAGAGCATTAAACACGGCTTCACACTCACAAGAGTCCATTTTGTGTAATACGGGATCTTTAAGCTTTCAAAATGTGAAAAACAGATCAAATTTATTGGTAACTTTATAATAACTACACCTTACTTAGCCTTAATAAAGCATGAACAAAGACTTAATTAATAATGAACAAAGACTTAATTAATAATGAACAAAGATTTAATTAATAATGCTTAGTAAATGCTTAATAAAGAATAATTCATCTTCACTTTAGAAAAGCTCTCAAAAAGACTTAACTAACAGATAACAGCTGCCTGAATGATCATTGCATTGTATTATTAGTAAATCATTCTCTCATGTCTTACTAATGATTAATAAATGCTCAAATGGTTAGTCCATGAGTAATTAAGTATGAAATAATTATGAGTAACTATTTACAGCACAGGCAAATCAAGTGCAAGTGCTAATTAAGGTAGTAATTAAGTAGTTACTAAGTGTGAATCATTATTAAATAAGTCTTTGTTCATGCTTTATTAAGGCTAAATAAGGTGTAGTTAATATAAAGTGTTACCAATTTATTTTAAACTGTTTGCAGCAATCAAAAGTAAAGTAAGGCCAGTATACATTAACATGCTAACAGAGCACTTCCTCTTTCTCAGAGGGCAAATTTTTATTAGAATTACACACAGAGAGTACACAGCTGACTCATTTCTACTGGGAAAAGAGAAGTTATGGTCAATTAGGGTTACTGAGAAGAAAATCCATCAGGACTCCAGCCGCTTTAACTTTTGTTTTTCTTGGTTTGTTTTGATCAGGAGCTTATCCAGAGTCTCACAGTAATTTGCTGAAGCAGTCCTGAGTCAGCACCGTCGTATTTGCAAAGACGTTGAATTAGTAAAATGTTTGTTTTCATTGGACGTTTTAATAAGTCCTCCCCCGTCTCCACCTCTCCTGTCTCCCGTCCCATCCTCCTCTCCTGTATCCTGTCCGGTGTCCTGTGCCCCGCTCTGTCCTCTCAGCTGTTTCCTCTCTTTGCTTTTTCCTGTGGTCCGTTCAAAAATGTCCCGCGTCCACATCACTACTGCTGACCGCGCACAATCACACCAGCGAAGTTGAGTTTGGAAATGCACAAATGAAGGCAATGTACCATTTCTAACAGTTTGCAGTTTGGTCCAAAGTTATTCCGAATGCATTCTGAGCATCCGAATTATTCACCGCGATGAGTTTATAAGTGCATTTCACATTTTTCAGAGTCCAGAGCAGGGTTTTCTTGTCACGCCACTGCTAACAATAACAGCACACCAGCCTTACCTCCTGGTTCGTAGCACTTTGTATAATTACATCCATGGGTTGCGTGGGAAACCAGCTTGACCACAGAATTAGGGTGACCAGATGTCCCCAGTTTTGAGCCTTTGTCCCCTGTACCAGCAGATTTATCCAAAACTAGTGATTTGTCCCAGTTTTATACAAGAAATGCCCCAGGTGTCTCTATTTTTGACAAATCTTATCCCAGCCAACAGTAAAAAGCAGCATAAATTATAATTTGTTTAAGTAAAATACAGAAAAGCTGCTTAAAATGACCAAAACACCAAGAAAATGTGACTATACTGACTCACATGTTCATCATGAATGGGCCGAGTGCAGAAAAGTTAATTATACATTTGATTCACAGTTTTATGATTACCAACCACCACAAACCAGGGAAGTCCCATTTTTTTGATCATGAAAATCTGGTCACCCTACACCACGGGTCTCCAACCTGTAGCTCGGGAGGTACCAGTAGCTCTCCACTCCCATACAAGCAGCTCACCAAAGGATTTCTGAATTGTACATATTGTACAGAATAACTCAAATTTGATAAATTATCATTGTAAATGTGTTATTTTGAACTTTGTGCACTAATAAATGGATAATGGTTTAATGTGTAACAATATCCATGTCTCACGATACGATATCATCAACCTCACAGTACGATATTTATTGTGATATCGTGGGAAAGCTCATGATATGGTGGGGAAGCTCACGATTAGGGATGTAACAATATCCAAATCTCTCTGTACGATATTCACACGATATACATCTTACAGTACGATATTTAGTTGTCTAATGTGCTACTGTTTCCTCTTAAAATGCCTTAACAAGATTGAATCTAAAGAACTAAGACTTAAAAGTGCTTAGAACTGTTATTTGTTCTTGTAGTCTGCACTGAAATGGAGCAAAGGATCATGGTCTATGTAGTTCCCTCTGTGTTTTAATTTAAGCAGAGACTTGTAATTCAATATATTGTGATGGTCCACGATATTATTGTGAGAACTTTGACGATACGATATCACGATATTTTGGTTATTGTTACATCTCTAGCATCTAACTGTATATCTAAGACTTGCCTCTTATATTGAATCAGTTTCTTGCAACCACTGAAAGGAGTAGCTCTCCTGCATTTTCATTTTGTAAAGGTAGCTCAGCTGGGGCAAAAGGTTGGAGATCCCTGCCCTACACAGAATCCTGCGATAGTTTATAGGTGAAAAAACTATACAGGAGAAGTTTGGAGTTTTACCAGGCAAAATCAAACTGAGCATTTTTGAGTGCCTTTTGAGACTCTGGATTCATTCAGTCATTTTATTTTCATGAATGCACATTGGACTCGCTCTTTTTAAAACATAAAAAGAAAAGGCTTTTATTAATGCACTTAAAAGTTCCTGTATTACGCAAAATTCACTCTTGTGAGTTTTAAGCCATGTTTCAATGCTGTTTCCTCCTCACAAACAGACCTGGAGTTGTGTTTTGTTTCATTCACACATGTTTGTCGACATCTGTCTGTCTGTCTACATCTCCTCATGTTCTCCTCTCCATGCTCTGTTCCACCTCGTGATGTCATGAAACGATACTTTTCAAGGTATCAAGCCTGAAACTGAAACTATCCAAACTCCACTGAGTTTAAAAACACACTGGAGCACTTTCTGTATTACCATATAACATCAAAAGGTGAACTCAGCCGAAATATGCAGGTTTGTGTGGTGAACATGTGTGAATGAAACAAAACACAAGTCCAGGTCTGTTTGTGATGAGGAAACTCCATTAGAACAGAGATCAGAAAATAGTGTAATATGATTTATCTTTAACATGAGCTAATAAATATATCACTGTGTTAAATGTAAGCCCTCTGTTTTTCCATTTTTATTTCACACTTTGCATAGCATTCTAACAGGCCTCTGCACACTGAGATGTTTTACTGTCTGTTCTACATTTGCACATTTTGAATATCAGGGCACGATAAGTAGTCCAAAAGTGGTGTTAAGGATGCAAATGTAAAAATATCAGAGTCAGGGTTATCTTTGGAATTGAAATAACCATCCACGTAACTTTTCCAGTCAGCTGCCACCTGCTCGTCTCCATGGAGATGGAATTGTCTCACATTATAGCATTAGATGAAAATATCTAACATTTATTTAATTATGTGTATTTTTATTGCTAAAGAAGTAGCCTGAAAAAAACAAATCCTTACTGTGTGCGGGTTCGCATTAGTTTGCTAATCTACAAGAAGATAGATCCGTGCAGACAATCCTGAGTCAGTGCTAGTGCAGCCTGAAGGTTCTGAGCTTCACATGAGGCCTGTTCTGTCCATAAACTGAGAATGAGATACACTTGTATTTATGTGTCCTCTATCTTCAGGTGAAGGCTCTGGAGACACAGGTTTTGTTTTATGTTTGTCGTAGCTTTTTTAAAACACTTAGTCCTTAGGAGCAATGTTTTTATGTGTATCTGTCTGTAATTATTGTATGTAGACAACTTATTATGAAAGCCAACTGTAAACCAATGTTAACTGGGTATTAATGAAGTTACCTACCTTGTGTGTGTGTTTGTGTATTTCAGGGCGTACGCGGGCGGTGATGAGTGACTTTAGCAGCATCTATGAGAAGCAGTACTCTGTGGCCCTGTTCAACAGTGTGAGGGCCGAGATCGAAGGGACCGGAGGGACCCAGGCCCAACTACTGCACAGGAAGGCAAGTAAACATGACTGCATTCTATATTCACTGCATACAAAGGAAAAGAAACACTTTTTAACCATTTTGGCACTTGTATCAACTTGAAAATAAAAGTATTCCTTAAAGATGGCATACATAATCATCAAAGGCTACGTTCAGACTGCTGTCGGAAGTGACGGAAATCAATTTTTCTGAACCACACAGATCCAATTTTTTTCAAATGTGACCCAGACCACTTGGATATGTGCTCCTAAAACCATATACATATCCATATCTTTTGACATGTGACTTCAGTCTGAACGGTCAGGTCACATTCATCCACCTACACATCAGGCTCGAAGTCTAGTCAGTGGAGGGAAAGTGAGGTTAGCGAGTTAATAAATATTTCAGGCCAAATTGGAGGTCTTATCAGAACAGGGCGGTGTTTGAAATGATTGCCAAAGAAATGGCCGAGCTTGGTCCTGGCGTCAATATCAACAAGAGAGCCAAATACAAAGAGGCTGAACACTCAAACAAACCAAGCGGCCGTGGGTGTGTGTAACCTGTCCATTTTACCAAGAACTGAACTGCATTTTAGGAGACAAGCCCAGCGTTTAGGTGACTTCCGTAAACACTGAGCACACTCTCTGTACGTGACGTCACAGTGCATGTTTAAAGTTCACTGGAGATCACATAGAAGTCACATTTAATTGGAAATGTAAATGACCTCGCAAAAAAATCGGTTTCACAAAAAAATTAGAATTGAGCGTTAAGCCCTGCAGTCTGAACGTAGCCAAAGTGTCAAGAAATAAAGCCTTAAAAGCTTGCTGCTCTGTGTCATGAGTAGGGCTGGTATCATTAAGAAGCTGCAGATATGATATGTATGTTGATAATGTACGCAGGCCATGATATGATACGCATCTTGATACAGCGATCTTTTGATTTGATATGATTCAATACCATATATATTTCAAATTGATTTGATATAGTTAAATAAAAAATAAAGGCTAAATCATGGCTGTGATACTAAAAATCTTTGTTAAACCACTTCTTGTGTAAACTTAATATGAATAAAAAACCATTTTAATCAACAAAACAGTGAAAATGTCAAATGTGTTGCATAAACACATTTCCTTCCTCTGAACAAGCAACACAACTGAAGCACTTTAACAAGATAATTTTATAAATGTATACCAAAACATACTCGATATATATCGATACAGCAGCCCACGATATCCATACTGTATCATCCCATTAAACAATATGATCAATATTTCTGTATTTTTGCACACCTCTAGTCATTAGTCTATATAATATACAATTAATATTGAACTTTTTTATGATTTTTTTTTTTTGAGTTAATCAATAATTGGTCACAATATAATCTAAAAGCTAAAATAATAACTGTAAGGCAAGGCAAGGCAAGTTTATTTGTATAGCACAATTCGTACACAAAGTAATTCAAAGTGCTTTACAGAATAAGAAATACATTAAAATCATAATAAAAACAAATCAAAACATAAATAATCATGAAGATTAAAATTAAAAAAAGAGAGACATAAATTGGAGAGAAGAGTGTGGAATGAAAACCTTTCAGTTTTATGCACAGTTAAACAGAAAAGTTTTGAGTCTGGATTTAAACAGCGTCACAGAAGAGTCTGTCTCACATGTTCAGACTGTTCCAGGTTTTAGCTGCATGAACCTGAAACTCTGACTCCCCTTGTTTAGTCGTGACTCTGGGCACCAGCAGGAGGTCGGTCCCTGAGCTCCTCAGAGTGTGAGATGTTCATATGACACTAACATGTCACAGATGGACTTTGGTGCTCGGCCATGGAGACACTTGTATAACTGTGACCTGATACTCAATACTGATTCCAATACCACAATGATCATGAAAAAACACTTTCTTTAGAGAACAGAATGTGATTTTCAGCATTAAATGGTAGTACTTTCTTTTTTATTCCCATGTGTTTTATATGTCTGTAATCCCTCAGTGGTGCAGTAGGTTTCATAGTGTCCATGGGTGTATACTAGTTTATGTGCTCTTATACTTGTTCTGGTACAGCTCAAGATCATTCTGAAGCTATTCAGGAATACTTTATTTCTGTATCGGTGAACTGAAAATCAGGGAGAACAATGTACAGTGATAGTGGACTCGTATCGGGTCTGTACGGCTCCATCCATTTTGGCTCCACTGATGGACGGTTTCCTCTTTGATAATGCACAAACAGGACGTCCTGGTTCAGTCTGGCTTTACTGTCCCTAAAGTGGGCCAGACTTCACACATGAACACATCTGAATATGGGCGCAGGCAGGAAGTACAGTGCATCACAAAGTATATGGTCTACTATGGATTTTTAGGATCAATATTAATGAACTGTGAACTGGAACAAAGTATTTAATCAGAATCCATCGTAAATGCATTAGTTTTCAATCCAATGGAATGTACTTCTACTACTACTGCTTTTACCACCACACTACTCCTTTTACTACTACTGTTATTACAACTTGTACTTTAACGAGTGGTCTGTACTATGACTACTAACTACTACTACTACATTACATCTACTACTATAGTGTCAAAGGAATTTAGAAATCAAAACTACATAATCAAATATTTAGGATGATTGGCAGGATGATTACAGGCAATAGGTGAAGTGCTTTGCCCAGGGACACAACAACAGTACAGGTACAATTGGTTGAAATTAATGTCATATTTTGATACAGAAATATAACTTGTATTTTTGGGCTGCAGGACCCTCTGGCGGGGAAGACCATCTTCTCGGGGAGCCTGCTGCAGTATCTGGAGGAGAACAGGAAGTGGAGGACCAGATATGTGTCCATCCCAAACTCCTACACCATCGACTTCTATGAGAGCAAAACAGTATGACCTACACAAGAACTACTGACGCATACTAACACCATGTATCTACGGCCAAGTTCAGACTGCAGCCTCAAGTGACACAAATCAGATTTTTTCATCCTAATGTGACCTGTATCTGATCTTTTAATGACAGTCTGAATGACACAGATCTGTTTTTTTCAAATGTGACCCAGGACACTTAGGATATGTGCTCCTAATACCGATACATATCTAATCTTTTGACGTGCTACTTCAGTCTGAACGGTCAGGTCACATTCATCCCACCTACACACTCACAAATGTACACAAACGTTCTCCTCGTCATACCAAAATTATGTCTGAACTCCGTGTCAGTGAAGTGGCGAAGCACATCACAGTCCCACCACTCTTGGCTGCGACTCTGCACCCACATGTTCCTTTTTATGGACGTTGCTACCACTGCCCCACAAAACGCCATGGCCAAAAACCTCGTCCTTCTTCTTCTCAATCTTCTCCATAAAGCATGACAGCAACTTTGAAATCTCCAGGTGCTCAGTGCTCGCGTCCATGTTTAGGCTACTTCCAGTCCAATCCATTTTATTTCTATAGCACATTTCCAGGATAGCTGCGGGGTCTTAAAAGTCTTAAAAAAGGTCTTACATTTCATGTTCCTGAATTAAGGCCTTAAAACGTCTTAAATTATGTTGTCCAAGTCTTATTTTTTTTCATAACCTCTTAGGGCTTAGTGTCCACATACGTGGACAGCACTTTTTACCTCTTATGTCCACAGTCATGTTCAGTGATGAACTGGGGGTGTTATAAGACACATGTGTGGGCAGTGACTCTGCCATCCAGTAGTGTCAGAAGAGCCTAACTTACTATTGTCCAAATTCAATATAGCGGCGAACACATGGTAATATTCAAGTGGCACCTCCATACACAAACATCGATCAGGTTAGAGATGCTCTCATATTTTATGGCTTATTCTGATTTAGATATTTATGAAAGTGTTGTACATCTGTCATGACATGCAAATTTGAACAAAATATTGTAAAAATATCAACTTAGTATGTGAGGTAACATGATGTACACATATGTGTACTTAGGGACTGAAGCTCCTTGAAAA
Source organism: Boleophthalmus pectinirostris (assembly GCF_026225935.1). NCBI lineage: Eukaryota > Metazoa > Chordata > Actinopteri > Gobiiformes > Gobiidae > Boleophthalmus > Boleophthalmus pectinirostris. The sequence continues at coordinate 43,271,456 of NW_026571133.1, read as the reverse complement.
CACTAAAATCCTAATCCACATTCACATTTGTACAATAAGAAAAAAGCTATCTCTGTTGCAACTAAAAATCTGTACATTGTCCCAGTGAAATAAATAACAATCAAATCACTAAATACATACATATATACATAGATTAGTTGGCTTGAAAATGTTGAAAATCTAATACGGTAGTAAAAAATGTTAGTTCACTTACTTACTAATTTACAGCTAACTCTGATGCAGCTAAAACACTGTACACTGTACCACTGATATAAATAATGCATAACTACATACATAAATGACATTTCATCTGGTTAGGGTTACGGTTATGTTTTTCTGTACAAAGAGCATTAGAGCTACTTGGGTTACTTGATGGAGAGAACTTGGATTTGGACTTGTCTGACAATGATGATCATATCATGGATGAAAATTACCAAAAACCATCACAGGAGCAAAGCAGCAGTGAAGATGAGGACCCCAATCCTGAGCCCACTCAGTACAGCAGACCTAAACGTTTGTGTGTTGCAGATAATGGTTAGCCAAGACCCAGTATATATTTAGATTTGATGTAGTTAGGGCCTCAGGGCTACATGAAGAACTGGTAGCAAATGCAAATTAACAACACTCGTTGACAGGTTCATGGTCAGGGACAGAAACAGGGGCAGAGACAGCGACAGGTTCATCCCGCACATGCAAATATCACTGTCAAACTCAAAAGATTGACACTGATAGCTCAGAAGATTTGGGCGAGCCAACACCAGAACCAAGCCAAACCAAGAAAAAGTGTCCAAACAGGGTAATCGTTATTATTTTTCTTTTAGTATTATTTATGTATTTATTATCATTAATTTAATTTAGTATTATTTACACAATACATATATTTTTATAACTAAAAATAAATATAAATACATAAATAAATACATTCATAAGTAAATACATAAATAAAATATAAAATACATATATTTTATCCTAAATTTGTTGTGCAGGATGTGGAATTTGCTGGAAGGCAACTCCATTGACCCCAAACATTGCAGAGTATCAGCATCAGGATGAAACTGATCTAGACAGACATGACGGGACCCCACGAGACTACGGTCAGAACTAGACAGAGATTTGATGGCAATGATTGCAGAATGCTCTAATGTCATGTATGTGTTTTTAATACATTCAAAATCAGTCAGGAAAAAAAAAAAAAAGAAAAGAGTTTTTCTTTCCATTACTCAAAGGGGACTTTCTTGTGTTTTATGGAGATTCGGACCAAGAGTCCACATATGTGGACATCAATTTTCTCCAAAAGTACACAATATAAAAATCTGATACTTAGTTTTTATTCTAATTAGGTTCCAATAATCCCAAATAGCAAAGAGAAATTAAAAATGTATGTAAAAAAACCTCTTGGGCCTTAGGAGGATAAAGGTCTTAAATTTCATTAGCTTATATTTTTGTAAACTCAACCTGGCTGCAGTGCAATGTTTAAATGAAATGAGGACGAAACAACAACAACATGAAGTCATGTAATGAGAATAAACTTCTAATTTGTATTCACAAACAATACTTTGGTTTCTGGTGCCAGCGGCAGTGAGTAAACAATCAATACAGTGGAAGAAGACACTGGATGGATCATGGGAAAGTGTAGGTTTAATCCACTGTGGCTCTTAGATTCTAGGTATAGTACCTGTAGTTGGTTGGTCATGATTAGAATTGGATCTGGAGTTTTTCGCCCACATATTGGGTGCAGTGTTGGTCTTAATTTTCATTTAAGTGGTCTTAAAAAGGTCTTTAAAAAATCTTAAATTTGGGGTAGTCAAACCTGATTTCACAAACTAACAGTTTCCAAACTGCTGCACAAAACATAATAATAACAACAATAATAAAATGATAAAATAAACTCTCACATTTAATCATACTAGTCTTAAAATAATAAAAGCAGTAAAATAAAATAAGAGCAAAACCATAGAATACCAATAAATAAATAAAGCCAATGAAATACATTAAAAATAAATTAAATAAATAAAAGACACAGGGGACCACACAACTCACACGGACTTCCACAAACACTGAGTACGCTCATTGTGTGTGACGTCGTCGTGTTCTCCAATGCTCACGTGGGACACTTTTGGGGCATTTAAAGTTCACACTGGAGATCACATACAAGACGCATTTAATTGGAAATGTGAACGACCTCGCAAAAAAGTCATATTTCACAAAAAAATCTGAATTGAGTGTTAAGCCCTGCAGTCTAAATGTGGCCTAATGTGTGTTTGTCTTGAGCAGGTCTGTGATCACGGACTGCAGCCCAAAGTCAGCATCAACTGTGCGGGCTACAAAGTGCTGACCTCACTGGAGGAATATCTGGAGCTCATGGACAAGAGTCTCCCAGGTAAAACAAAAAAAAAAACAACATTCACAGACCCGATAAAATAACGAATCCCTATAATCATGCATGCATCTTACAAATACCAGGCAAGATGAGTGAAGCGTCTTGCCCAAAAACAGCACAGTTTCAGTAGTGGGGATTGAACTCTCAAATTTGGGTTTAGTGGGTAAATTTGTCTGTTTTCTTTTGGAGATACAATCAAAACTGTGATCTGTACCAGCTTTGTGGGGCAAGATACCTCACACACTTGCATGTCCAGGGGTCCCACAGGGCTCTGTGATAGGACCCTAAATGTTCTCTTCTTGTGCGTTATATTTCCAGGGGTGAAGGCCAAAGCCAGCAACTCTCCCTTCATAAAGACTGTGACCCAGTACACCCTGATCCTGTGGCACCCGTACGCCCGTCACCACTACTTCTGTGTACTCACCGACAAGGAGCACAGCAAGTGGAGCGCCGTGCTGCAGGACTGTGTGCGCCACGCCAACAACGGTAACGGTCATTTCATTTCAGATTTATATAAGACACAACACTAAATGTGAAAAACTGAACAGAATGGGATTTTCAGCATTAAATGGTAGCACTTTCTTTTCTTTTCGCATGTGGTCTTATATGTGTGTACATCCCGCAGTGGTTCAGTAGGGTCCATACTGTCCATGTGTGTATACTAGTCTATGTGCTCTTATAGTTGTTCTGATACAGCTCAAGATCATTCTAAAGCAGGGGTCGGGAACGTATCACTTGCGAGCCAGGTATGGCTCTTCTGATGATTGCATCTGGCTCGCAGATAAAACATAAAATATTCTCACTTGTTTTAGGCTGCGTTTACACATAGCCGGGTATTTTGAGAAATGAATATTTCCCTCCCTCCATTTTCCAAAATAATATCTTGCTCACAGCATCGTTTTCAAAAAAGTTTTCGTTTACATCAACCCGCATAAATCCTCCATCGAGCGCTGCCATAACTACACCGAGCCTCTGGGCGCAGCTGGATTAGATTCAAACCTGTAGCATTTATTTCATTACAGTACAAATACCTTGAAAAATGTGCATTAGTGTATATATAAGGAACCAAACGAGATTCACACTTCTGTCTGGATCCTTTGCACCACCTCGGAACCAGCTGCGGTTCTTGAGCGCGGAGGACCGGAGCAGCCCGCCCGGACCCATAGTCCACAGCGCATTCTCGCTTTCCCCACATGGAACCAGCGCGCAGATGACGGCACTGAAGCACTCGGACCCAGTCCTTTGCGCGCTGGTCTTGCTCGCCCCCGTCTGGAACCAGGACATGGAGGATGGAACCTTGGACCGATCTGACCAACACTGGACCCCCAGCTACATCCTGAGGGGCAGCGCTGTTGTTCTAGGCTACATGCTGCTGTTTTATGAGTTCATGGCGATAACTTGAGATGAGGACGGCCCGCTGTGTTAACAGGGAACATAGATTCCCTTCACAATTGGAGGAACATTGGGAACAGCGGTCTGACCCTAGTCCGGGTCCGTATGAGATGGCGTCTGGACTATATCTATATATTTATCTTAACCTCACCAAGTACCAACTGGACTACAAAGCCACCAGCAAGTCCATGTAGCACCAGAAGTCGCATTAATGGTCAGTATTATAACAACATTATTTAAAAGAATAAATTCAGAGGCTTATTATACTCACATTTAGTTGAATTTAGTCTTAAAATATATTATATGGCTCTCACTGAAATAAATTACCAAATATTTTGCTTTCATGGCTCTTTGAGTCAGAAAGGTTCCCGACCCCTGTTCTAAAGATATTCAGGAAAGCTTCATTTCTGTCCTCTGACTTTTTTAATATCAATACCTGCTCAAATGAGTTTCTAGTCTTGATACTAGTTTCCGTATTGAATTAGTATCTGATTTTTGATACTTTTGACTCTCCTATCAGGCAATGGAAGTGAAAGAAACTTGAAACATGGTGTCAGTAATCTTTGATAAGTTATAAATTGAAATTATACTTGGTATTCCTGGTTGAGCTACAGCAAGGGAGGTCTGTACCTTTATTTCATTTCAGCAACAGGCTTGGTGCAGTTAGATATTCATAACCTGGCTGTGGGCAGATTGATATGTGTGTGTGTGTGTGTGTTTTGATGCTGTCTCCGACCCACTTGTGGCTGGACTCAGTTGCACCAGCGGGAGCCAAGATGGATTCTCATGAGTTTGTGAAGTTACAAATATCATGAGAATTCCTCTTTGTGGTGAAAACACTATTGTTATGATATTCAATCACTGATTAATCCATTGCAGTCAAAGTGAGAAATGCTGATGTTCCACTGGGAGATGGACAGTGGACAGGATGATGCACAGATGGAGAGACTGAGGAAGCTGAAGGTTCTGCTGCAGCTATAACAGGCTGAAGAGGAGGGAAAGGGACTACACAGTCTAAATAGCTTGAAAGGTGATTTACTGAGAGGAAATGGTAGCTAGCCCTGTTTTTATAACAGAAGCAAACTGTAATAGGAAGGAACAGAAGTGTTTTAGGTTGAACCTCCACCCATATTCATCATGAATACTTCTTAACTAGGCAATTTTTGTTTAGTGTTAAATTTTATTGTTCTATGGCTAACAATTGCTATTATCACATTTAGTTAACAAATAGTTATTGCTTTAGTGACACAGTTAAATGAATGAGACTCTTCATATTTCAAATGCCCTTACACCATAAAATCCAATTTTAGCATAAAGTATAAACACAGACCTTCCTTGTCTGCTGGAGAGCTCGTGTTGCCCCTCTGGTAAACCTTTTATTTACCAGTCCAGTGTTACATCACTGGACTGGTAAATAAAAGCAGTGCCAGCTCAGAACATGCCTCTCATTCTCCGTCAGGCCTGAAAAAACAGCAAACCACGGTTACCATGACACAACGCATCAACAACATACTGGCCATTCCTTCACCACTGCTCACAAATCACATACCAGCACGTTCAGGTGCCATTAAAGACTGACTCATTATTAACCAAACACATCATAATCATATAATCTGTCTAGCAGAGTAATACTGGTAATGTGGTGGTGTTGCATCCTTGGATTTGAAAAAGAACTATCCTAAACTGATTTTAATTCTGAAATCCAATTGGTTTAAACCTAAAAGGTCTCTGTCTGATCAGAATGGTCTCTCCCTAAACCCCAGCACCTGCACCAAATCCTGAGTCAGTGCTAGTGCAGCCTCTGCAGCTCAGGGAGGGAATTCTGGAGGTTCTGATGAGCCATGTTCTGTCCATAAAGTGAGAATGAGACAAACTTGGATATGTCTCTATCTGCAGTTTATGACTCTGACAACACAAGTTCAGTTGTGATTATACAGTAGTTCCCTTTTTAAAACAGAAACAGCTCAAGCTACTAACCGTACCTTTAAGCGGTATGTAATTTCCCAGGTGAGACACAGTGGCGCCCCCTTGTGTGCCTTCTCATTAGCACAGTTGAATATAATCTGAACAGTGCGTCACCTCAGAGGAACCTTGATTTCTGCAGCTCTTCAAAGTGAGGTCACATTCCAGAGGGCACAAACACACACACACACACTCAAACACACACACTCACGCGCACGTAATTACAGCGTGACAGAGTTTAGTGCTGGTGCTTTCTCTTCAGACTTGCCTATAATCACATAATCACATGTGTCCTCTGTAATAAACGAGCTGTGCAGGTAAACACTCACAGTGCATCATCACACACTCAGGCTTTTGTCTCTGAGGTCTGATGTCATCGAGACACAGGTCAAAGCTGTGAGGAGCGGTAATGTGGGAACATGCCAAATTATGTTTTATTCTGGAAAAGATTACAATTATTTATATCATAATTTAAGTCTCAGTTATTTAAAATGATTACTTCTACTGTCAAACTAAACTTGTAGAGGAAGCATACACCTGATATCAATTATTAGTGATATTTTCATCTACTGTAGATTAGAAAAGTGGCTTTGTTGATTAATTGTATTTTCAATTACAACTTTTATGTATCATAGAAATCATGATTTTAAATGTAGTTATTTGCACGACCCTAAATTAAACCATGATATCAAATATGAGATAGCAATGTGTGTATGTACAAGTATTTTCAAAAATCATCATCAAAACACTCTTAGTGGTTTTAAAAATGGACTTCAGTCACAAACAGAACCTGGGCTGCCAGAGTCTCCACCTGCAGGTAAAGGACATCCAGTCCAATCCAGCTTTATTTGTATAGCACATTTTACAAACAAAACAGTTTCCAAAGTGCTTCACACAGCAATGCAACATTTTACTTTAAAAAGAAAAAAAAAAAAAAAAAGAAAAAAATCAGGAGAATTATGTTTAATAAAGACACTAATAGAAAAATAAATACAATGATAATAATAAAATGAACAAAAATAATAAAATCAATACATAAAAGCAGTACTAAAAAATAAAGATAAAAACAATAAATAAATAAATAAATAAAATTAAAGATACAGAGGACCACACAACTTAATATACAAGTTTGTCTCATTCTCAGTTTATGTTCAGGCCTCATGTGAAGCTCAGAACCTCCAGAATTCCCTCCTGAGCTGCAGAGGCTGCACTAGCACTGACTCAGGATTGGTGTAGGCGCTGGGGGTGTAGGGAGTGAACATTCAGGTCAGAGAGAAGCATTTCAGGTTTAAACCAACTGGATTTAGATATAGGATATTACACAGCATTACTTTATCATATTTTATACATTATTTACTTTACCCACTAGGGGTGTGCAAAAATATCAAAATATCAATACATTGTAACATTTAATGTGATAATACAGTATCGATATTGTGGACTGTTATATTGATATATCACCAAGAGTATTTTTTGGTTTATTTTACTAAATTATTTTGTTACAGCCACAGTTTTGTTGCTTGTTTAGAGGAAGGAAACTCATTTATGTGACACATTTGACATTTTCACTGTTTTGATGATTAAAATGTTTGTATTTCACATGAACTTTGCACAATAAGTGGTTTAACAAAGACTCCAACAAAGAATCACAGGCATAATTTTGCAATTTTTTTGTATTGAACTGTATCAATCAATTTAAAATATATATCGTATCGAATTGAGAGCTCACTGTATCAAGATATGTACGTATCTGCAACTTCTTAATGATACCCAACCCTATTACTCACCTCATTGCTGACACGTGTAAGTTATAATTAAAATTAAAAACAAATGGTAAATAAATGAGTAATAGTAATCCCCAACACTGGTCTCTCAAAATAATGTCTTTAATGATCCATAAAGGCTAAAGTAACGAGTCATTACACTCCTCTTGACCTCACTAGAGGAGAACCTGTCCTGGTATATTCTGAGGCACTGTTGCCAAAATAAACACTTGTGCCCAGGAGCAAGACACTGACTGTTTTTGTGGAATGTACATTTGAAGAATGGCTGAAAATGAAAGCATTTTAGCATGGTTGATTGATTACAGATTACGCAACACTTTCCACAGAATTATGACTTGCAATGTAAAGGGAATATATAATGCAAAACAGCTTCTGAGTTTTTAACCCTGTTGTGTTCACGTGTCATTACTCAAAGTTGTGTTTGAGTAGATTCATGATGTGCGTCCTGCTTTTGAGGCGCGAGTGCTTTTCACCTGCCCCTATACCGACCCGCCCACTTCCTCATATTAACATGGGTTTATTCAGAAATACATTTGACTCAAAAATGTTGCGTA
>NW_026571133.1:43238262-43262905 GCF_026225935.1 Boleophthalmus pectinirostris | reverse complement strand
CGAATCAAAAGCTCACTGTATCGAGATATGTATCGTATCGGCAACTTCTTAATGATACCCAGTTCTAACTGAGAAGTGTGAAAAATACCCCAGTCGTCCACGTAAAATCCATGGCAAAAGGAGGAATTCAATTTGTCAGCTGGACAAAAGTTTATTTTGGTTGAATACATTTCACGGCTCATCCAAGCTGCTTCTTCTGTTCTAGCCAGATGCTGGTGGACATTGCCTTATATTTACCTGCAGGGAGGAGCTAACTACACTGAAACTACTCTGAAACTCTGAACACACAGGACTGAGAAACTTGCTTATTTTTGCAGAATCAATAATTGAAAATATCATGTACAAAAAAAAAGTTATAGATTTTGATCTGAATGAATTTTGGAGAGGAGATGTCTTCTGCATTTGAGAGACACAAGATACACATTTAATTCTCTCTGATCCAGTTCCAGACCCTTCTGTATTGCTCAGCCAATTACAATGTCTAATTTCACAAAACTTATTTACAGTTCCATAAAGGTGTTCTGTGTAGATTTAACTTTTTAGTTTGAGGGGTTCAGCACACGAAACAAACAACCAAAAAAACATGTGAGGTCACCTCTCCACAGCTTTGACCTGCTACTTCATCTGGTGGTGCCACTTTCTTACCTTCATGGGGATAGATACGTTTAAAGGCATACTATGGAACATTCCAAGCAAAGCAAGAACATTTCACGGAGACTCGCAGGTCCATAGTCACTTTGAAATGAAAGCAGTGCCATTTTGACCAGTGTCATTAGATCCGTGCTGTATGATTAACATTGACTGAGTTGGGTGAAGAGTCTGGGGAGGGGGAAGGTCTGGGTCTCTTTGGAAGCTTGTGGTCGTCTCTTGTTTGTTGTGGTCGTCTGTGGCTGGATGCAGATGGCGATGGCGTGTGATCTTCTCGGTGTTCCTCTGCTCATGTGGACTGTGGAGATGTTAGAACTTAGTGATCCAGACACACGCTCTTTGTTTGGGTCAGAAGAGAGCTCAAGGAGAAGAACTTTTGGATCACTGTGGACACTAGTAGCGGTACACAACTTTGCTCTAGTGGGCCCTGTGTAAACCAAGGCGTTCTTTAGCACTAGCACATGTTGTTTGGCTTTGGTTTTGTGGAGCATTTTATGTTATAACATTATTCCCTCTTCAAAAACATGCCTGAGGTTTTAGATGTCATCTGTGCACGTTTGACTAATCTAGCGATCTCCCCTGGGCCCTATTCGAACCCTCTGTATGGTTATCTCAGCCCACATGCTCCGACACGATAATTCTCCGTAAATATACAAAAGCAGGATACAAAACAATACAACTTCACAAACCTGATGCGATGTGCAGTAGTTTGATTGATTTGATTTTGATGCACGGCGATTGTGTTGTGATAGAGCTCTGAAGGGGGAGTGACTTATGTGTTAGAAGTGTAATATCCCGTCTTTAATCTTGTGGGAAAGCTTTTCGTTTAGACTTGTTTCCGTTTTGGCGTAGTTAATTCAGTTCAGCTTTTTACTCTAACCAAAGTCTAGTACCGTCTGTGTCAGTGATTGTTTAAACTTGACTTGACTTATCAGAGGCCTTTTAACCCCGACCTCATGTATGTTTGGTCGCAGTCATCTCGTGTATGTGCGTCAGAGCTCTTTAAAATATCCTCCTTCATTCTTAAAGTGTCTGCTCTGTGGGAACACTGGGCTCCGAGCCACACACATGTGGTCTGCTCCACCACATGCCAGGCTCTAATGTCTGAGGAGAGAGAGGAGAGGTGCAGTCAAAGGAGTGGACTTGTAGCATTTTACTTACAAATATAAATACTGCACTGCACTATACTGCACTATAAATACTGCAGTATATGTGCACTGTTTTATTGGTAGTTATTTAAAGAGTTGGAAAAGAAATGGAAGCCACTCAGGCAATAAAAAACAAAACAAAACATGTGTCCTTTCTCTGAGCAGGCTTGCATCTCCATTAGGGGTGTGCAAAAATATCAAAAATATCGTATAGTTTAATGTGATGATACAGTATCGATATCGTGGGCTGCAGTATATAGATATATATTGCCAAGAGTATGTTTTGGTATGTTTTATTTTATTATTTGTTGCTTGTTCAGAGGAAGGAAACACATTTGACATTTTTAGTTTTTATGATTTAAAATGTTTGTGTTTCAAATGAACTTTGCACAAGAAGTGGTTTAACAAAGACTTTTAGTATCACAGCCATGATTTAGCCTTTATTTTCACTGAACCGTATCGAATTGAATTGAAATATATTGTATCGAATCGAAAGCTCACTGTATTGAGATACATATTGTATCGTGGCCTATGTAACGAACATAGGCCTTATATATATGAGTGGACAAAACATTAGCTGCTGCTTGCCAAATAGGAAGTTCTTCAGGAGGCTCTTCCAGCTCCTTCTGACTCTGGCTCCAATTGATTTACATTAGGATCTTGTGGCTCCTCTCTCTGTAACAGCTGCAGTGAGCCTCATCATTTTGGTCTTAAAATGTTCATATTAACCCACGACACATGAGCCTGAATTTTTTTATTTATATATATTTTTTCACTATTTTGAGCATCGTGAGCCTCATTTGAGCGATGTTGAACACTATGGGTGATGTCATTCTCATTTAGTCCACTTCTTTTATACAGTCTATGGTATCGAGGTACGTATCGTATCGGCACTTGTTAATGACACCCAGCCCTGACCTCCACAAACCTGACTCTTATTTGGCCTGGATGATGCCTGCCACTTGTTTCCATTGTAATGTTGTTCCTTTGGCTAAAATTATTCCACAGTTTGCCATAGAAACCGATCCACCTAGTGCCTCCACTCAGTTCTTTTCTCTCCAGCGACTAGGTCAGGAATCACAATACACTAGTTGGTTTGCAAGAACCCTAGAAGTTGTAGACCGAGCACCGGTCAATCAGCGAATACTTGGACACCACTGAGCGTTAAATAAAAAGGTACCCGCCTACTGTCAAGTAAATGAATCCTAATGCTGCGAGGCCAGACGGTTTCCACAAAGTGAAACCGGCTGATGAATCAGGCTGTTTAACCCCTTAATGCTTGAATTTATACAGATGTATATATTTTTAAAAAAAAAGTTTTGTGTGTGTTTTTGCCTTTAAGTAGTGGGTAAACTAAGAGAATATTAATTTGACTATAACAAAAAAATAAATAAATTGAAATTTGAGTATGTTGCAAATTTGTGACAACTAGAAACAAGTGCTTGCCAAAGGTTCCTAGGAAGGTCCTGCATATGCTCTAACCAGCACTGCGGGAATGCAGCCTCTATCTCAACTTATATCTTTGTCACATACTTATGACAGTCAGTGTTAAGGGGCTTTCTTTCTCTTTCTCTAGAATCGTGCCACCTCCAGAAAGGTACATGGTGTTGCTTTAACAATATACATAAAAAACAAGCAGTGAGTGATTCTGCGTATAAAGAGTAGGCTTGGTTATTATAAGACATTTTAGGAATACCATTGAAAACTCTACACAAACATTTTCTGAGACCAAAATATTGCAGCTAAGTCAACATTGAACACTGGTGGTGAAGAGACAGGGAGCAGAGGCTGAAGAGGCTGTTGGTTCTGATGTGTCTTATAATATTGTTTCTTCATCACAAACAGACCTGGAGTTGTGTTTTGTTTCATTCACACATGTTTAACACACAAACCCTGCACATTTAGGAGTTCTCCGCTCAAACAGACAACACTCTGTTCCACTTTATGATGTCATGTGGTAATACAGGAAGTGTTCCAGTGTGTTTTTTAAACTCACTTTCACTAGACTGATTTGGATAATTTCAGGTCTGGAATTGCCGGTCTGAACAAAAGATAAAAGGAGCTGTTAACGGAGTTGTTAATAGTAGCTCAGTTGGTAGAGTGTTTGCCCACTGATCCGAAGGCTGGCGGTTTGAATCCTGATCTCAGCATAAAAAAAAAAACATTGGTTGAGTGGTCAGATCCACTGACCCACAAGTTGGCGGTGTGTTTCCAGCTCCCACAGATGAACACTGTTGTTGTGTCCATGGCAAGACACTTAGGGCCTGTTTACACAAGAACACATGTGGGTAAAAACGACAAAATATTTTATTGGAAGTGCCTTTCGTTTAGACGGTGACGGCCCAAGACACAAAACTCTGGTCATATGTGCTCAAGTCGCATACAGTTAGGGATGTAACGATAACCAAATCTCTCGGTACAATATTTTCACGATATGCATCTTGTGGTCTGATATTTATTGCAACATTTTGGAGGGGCTAATATAATTGTAGATAGGTCACTTTTTGCTTTTAAAATACCTTGACAAGATTTGGTGCGAATTGTTACTGTCATAATCCCAAGAATTTAAGTAAAAAACATATCTCTTCATGTTGTCTGCACTGAAAAGAATCATGGGATATGTAGTTCTCTATGTTTATAAGATGTTGCTACTATAAAACAATACATTTAAGCAAAGGAACTTGTAATTCGATATATTTTGACACCCCACGATATTATTGTGAGAGTTTTTATGATTCCATATCATGATATTTTGATTATTGTTACATCCAGTGTTGGGAAGGTGACTTTTAAAATGTATTCCCCTACAGATTACAGATTACATACCCCAAAATGTAGTTTGTAATGTAATCCACTAAATTACTTAAAGTGAGTAACGTATATGAATATTAGAGTAAGATCTTAAGACCGAGCCCAAGCCGAGCCCGACCCGACCCGACCCGGGCCTAAAATGTCAATCATTACTTCGGTCGGGTCATTCTCTCTCGTTGACTTTTCTAATAAATATATAAAATGTATACTAAAACGATGTGTGGATACTAAACTAAGGAATACTTGTTATAAAATTAATAATTTGGATAAAACAGAGAAGTAATGTAATGTAATTGCTATTTAACTACTAAACAGATCCGCAAGCCAGAGCTCTGCTGAACGCCCCCTCTTCATTTAATAATCTTCCCCTCCGCAAGTCTGCATCTATTTTGACCTGGTATCCCCAAAATGGAGGAGCAAGAAGTTAAACTAAAGGCAGGAGAACTGAAAAGACAAACACGCACCGGTAAGAGTGAGGTGTGGAAAAGCTTCAAATTGATTGTTGAAAATGCTACAGAAACTTGCGTTGGCTTCGCTGAATGTCATCAATGTGGCGCTTTGCTTTCATACGAGAGCAAAAAGACTGGCACCTCGACGCTGAGCACTGCTCCTCCCAAGTCCTCACAAATAAAATATGACATTTCGGGTTTGCTTCGGGCTCAGGCCTGCAAATCAAGTTAATTGTCGGGCTCGGGCCGGGTCGGGTTTTAATACCCGCGGGCCGGGTCGGGCTGGATTTTTTAGGCCCGATCTCACCTCTAATGAATATGAGTATGAATACTTTGGATTACTTGATATTGTCATGCTTTTTTAAAACGACATAACTGTAGCAACCACATCCTGAAAATCCTTGTTTGTTCTCTTCAAATTGTCTGTTGAGCCCAAGTCTCCATGAACAGACTTTTGTTTGCTGTAGAGAAGTAAAGACTAGGATATCCTTAACATAAGATGTTTTGTCTACATATAGACGATAAAAAGCCCAGTCTTTCCTTAACCAGATTAAAAATATTATTGATAGAGAAATTATTTCTATATGAGATCACTGCTCCTTTAAATTACATCCACCCTACTATTATTGTTTAGACCCTGGTTTTACTCCTAGTTTAGTTCTGTTTAGTCCTGCTGCTTTTAGATCTGGTTTAGTCCTGGTTTAGTCCTGGTTTAGTCCTGGTTTAGTCCTGTTTTAGTCCTGGTTTAGTCCTGTTTTAGTCCTTGTTTAGTCCTGGTTTTTGTCCCGGTTTATCCCAAAATGTGTAAACAGGAAAATACCGCTGTGTAATCCATTTATTTTAACTATAATCCAATTACCACTCACTGAAACAGTAACTGTAACTGAATACAGTTACTCATAAATTGTACTCTGATTACGTAACGCTACATGTAATCTGTTACTCCCCAACTCTGGTTACACCCCTACATACAGTACACAAACAAATGTCCCAGCAAATGTAGAGAATCTGCAGAGATACTATTAGTGAACAGAGAAGGATCTGCAATCACCTCTGTCCAATTCTGGATGCACCAGTTGGTCTCGCGAATCAGGCGGATATGGACGAGACCTGGAGAACCAGTCGATGATGGGACGACTTTGTGGAAGGAGGAGCTGATGAAAATACGTGGCGTGAAAACTTCCGTATGTCCAAAGATGCCCTTGTTGCTTTAAGTTAGGGGTGTGCATTGCCTTGAGTCTGACAATACGATACATATCATGATTCTCATGTCACGATTCAATATATCCCGATACTAAATCAATGGATGATATATTGCAATTTATCAATAATTACTTCTAATAATAGAGTCAACTACACTTTCAAAGAAGAACACAATTGTATGAAATATAATGTATATATTATTATTTTTTTAAATCATGAGAACAGTGAATGTAACTAATGAATTTTTGTGAAAAATATTATTTAAAAAATCGAGTCGGATGCATTTTGAATCGATTCGAGAATTGTGCCAATGAAGTATCACGAATATATCACTGAATCAATTTTTTACAAACATACACAGTCCAATTCCACACACTTTGCATCATCGTATGCACGCAGATTTCCTCCTGAAAACCCTCGTCTAAACGCAGAATAAAAAGTGAAGACGCAACACCACTTTTGTGTCTTCTGTTCAGACCATCCTCATGTAAACGTAGCCTTGTTGGTTCCTTGTTGTAAAGAGCTTTGAGTGCCTTGAAGGTGGAAAAGCAATATATTAAAACCATTTGACCATTTACCATTTAACTTCATGACATCACAAGGTGGAACAGAGCATTTTGAGCTTTTGAGATGTAGATAGACAGACAGAGATGTAGACAAACATGTGAGTGAAACATAACACAACTCCAGTTATGTTTTTGAGGAGGTAAGAGCATTAAACACGGCTTCACACTCACAAGAGTCCATTTTGTGTAATACGGGATCTTTAAGCTTTCAAAATGTGAAAAACAGATCAAATTTATTGGTAACTTTATAATAACTACACCTTACTTAGCCTTAATAAAGCATGAACAAAGACTTAATTAATAATGAACAAAGACTTAATTAATAATGAACAAAGATTTAATTAATAATGATTCATGCTTAGTAAATGCTTAATAAAGAATAATTCATCTTCACTCTCAAAAAGACTTAACTAACAGATAACAGCTGCCTGAATGATCATTGCATTGTATTATTAGTAAATTCATTCTCTCATGTCTTACTAATGATTAATAAATGCTCAAATGGTTAGTCCATGAGTAATTAAGTATGAAATAATTATGAGTAACTATTTACAGTACAGGCAAATCAAGTGCAAGTGCTAATTAAGGTAGTAATTAAGTAGTGTACTAAGTGTGAATCATTATTAAATAAGTCTTTGTTCATGCTTTATTAAGGCTAAATAAGGTGTAGTTAATATAAAGTGTTACCAATTTATTTTAAACTGTTTGCAGCAATCAAAAGTAAAGTAAGGCCAGTATACATTAACATGCTAACAGAGCACTTCCTCTTTCTCAGAGGGCAAATTTTTATTAGAATTACACACAGAGAGTACACAGCTGACTCATTTCTACTGGGAAAAGAGAAGTTATGGTCAATTAGGCTTACTGAGAAGAAAATCCATCAGGACTCCAGCCGCTTTAACTTTTGTTTTTCTTGGTTTGTTTTGATCAGGAGCTTATCCAGAGTCTCACAGTAATTTGCTGAAGCAGTCCTGAGTCAGCACCGTCGTATTTGCAAAGACGTTGAATTAGTAAAATGTTTGTTTTCATTGGACGTTTTAATAAGTCCTCCCCCGTCTCCACCTCTCCTGTCTCCCGTCCCATCCTCCTCTCCTGTATCCTGTCCGGTGTCCTGTGCCCCGCTCTGTCCTCTCAGCTGTTTCCTCTCTTTGCTTTTTCCTGTGGTCCGTTCAAAAATGTCCCGCGTCCACATCACTACTGCTGACCGCGCACAATCACACCAGCGAAGTTGAGTTTGGAAATGCACAAATGAAGGCAATGTACCATTTCTAACAGTTTGCAGTTTGGTCCAAAGTTATTCCGAATGCATTCTGAGCATCCGAATTATTCACCGCGATGAGTTTATAAGTGCATTTCACATTTTTCAGAGTCCAGAGCAGGGTTTTCTTGTCACGCCACTGCTAACAATAACAGCACACCAGCCTTACCTCCTGGTTCGTAGCACTTTGTATAATTACATCCATGGGTTGCGTGCGGAAACCAGCTTGACCACAGAATTAGGGTGAACAGATGTCCCCAGTTTTGAGCCTTTGTCCCCTGTACCGGCAGATTTATCCAAAAACTAGTGATTTGTCCAGTTTTATACAAGAAATGCCCCAGGTGTCTCTATTTTTGACAAATCTTATCCCAGCCAACAGTAAAAAGCAGCATAAATTATAATTTGTTTAAGTAAAATACAGAAAAGCTGCTTAAAATGACCAAAACACCAAGAAAATGTGACTATACTGACTCACATGTTCATCATGAATGGGCCGAGTGCAGAAAAGTTTTCCTTAATTATACATTTGATTCACAGTTTTATGATTACCAACCACCACAAACCAGGGAAGTCCCATTTTTTTGATCATGAAAATCTGGTCACCCTACACCACGGGTCTCCAACCTGTAGCTCGGGAGGTACCAGTAGCTCTCCACTCCCATACAAGCAGCTCACCAAAGGATTTCTGAATTGTACATATTGTACACAGAATAACTCAAATTTGATAAATTATCATTGTAAATGTGTTATTTTGAACTTTGTGCACTAATAAATGGATAATGGTTTAATGTGTAACAATATCCATGTCTCACGATACGATATCATCACGGTATGAACCTCAGTACGATATTTATTGTGATATCGTGGGAAAGCTCATGATATGGTGGGGAAGCTCACGATTAGGGATGTAACAATATCCAAATCTCTCTGTACGATATTCACACGATATACATCTTATTTAGTTGTCTAATGTGCTACTGTTTCCTCTTAAAAATGCCTTAACAAGATTTAATCTAAAGAACTAAGACTTAAAAGTGCTTAGAACTGTTATTTCTTCTTGTAGTCTGCACTGAAATGGAGCAAAGGATCATGGTCTATGTAGTTCCCTCTGTGTTTTAATTTAAGCAGAGACTTGTAATTCAATATATTGTGATGGTCCACGATATTATTGTGAGAACTTTGACGATACGATATCACGATATTTTGGTTATTGTTACATCTCTAGCATCTAACTGTATATCTAAGACTTGCCTCTTATATTGAATCAGTTTCTTGCAACCACTGAAAGGAGTAGCTCTCCTGCATTTTCATTTTGTAAAGGTAGCTCAGCTGGGGCAAAAAGGTTGGAGATCCCTGCCCTACACAGAATCCTGCGATAGTTTATAGGTGAAAAAACTATACAGGAGAAGTTTGGAGTTTTACCAGGCAAAATCAAACTGAGCATTTTTGAGTGCCTTTTGAGACTCTGGATTCATATTCAGTCATTTTATTTTCATGAATGCACATTGGACTCGCTCTTTTTAAAACATAAAAAGAAAAGGCTTTTATTAATGCACTTAAAAGTTCCTGTATTAACCAAAATTCACTCTTGTGAGTTTTAAGCCATGTTTCAATGCTGTTTCCTCCTCACAAACAGACCTGGAGTTGTGTTTTGTTTCATTCACATGTTTGTCGACATCTGTCTGTCTGTCTACATCTCCTCATGTTCTCCTCTCCATGCTCTGTTCCACCTCGTGATGTCATGAAACGATACTTTTCAAGGTATCAAGCCTGAAACTGAAACTATCCAAACTCCACTGAGTTTAAAACACACTGGAGCACTTTCTGTATTACCATATAACATCAAAAGGTGAACTCAGCCGAAATATGCAGGTTTGTGTGGTGAACATGTGTGAATAAAACAAAACACAAGTCCAGGTCTGTTTGTGATGAGGAAACTCCATTAGAACAGAGATCAGAAAATAGTGTAATATGATTTATCTTTAACATGAGCTAATAAATATATCACTGTGTTAAATGTAAGCCCTCTGTTTTTCCATTTTTATTTCACACTTTGCATAGCATTCTAACAGGCCTCTGCACACACTGAGATGTTTTACTGTCTGTTCTACATTTGCACATTTTGAATATCAGGGCACGATAAGTAGTCCAAAAGTGGTGTTAAGGATGCAAATGTAAAAAATATCAGAGTCAGGGTTATCTTTGGAATTGAAATAACCATCCACGTAACTTTTCCAGTCAGCTGCCACCTGCTCGTCTCCATGGAGATGGAATTGTCTCACATTATAGCATTAGATGAAAATATCTAACATTTATTTAATTATGTGTATTTTTATTGCTAAAGAAGTAGCCTGAAAAAACAAATCCTTACTGTGTGCGGGTTCGCATTAGTTTGCTAATCTACAAGAAGATAGATCCGTGCAGACAATCCTGAGTCAGTGCTAGTGCAGCCTGAAGGTTCTGAGCTTCACATGAGGCCTGTTCTGTCCATAAACTGAGAATGAGATACACTTGTATTTATGTGTCCTCTATCTTCAGGTGAAGGCTCTGGAGACACAGGTTTTGTTTTATGTTTGTCGTAGCTTTTTTAAAACACTAAGTCCTTAGGAGCAATGTTTTTATGTGTATCTGTCTGTAATTATTGTATGTAGACAACTTATTATGAAAGCCCACTGTAAACCAATGTTAACTGGGTATAAATGAAGTTACCTACCTTGTGTGTGTGTTTGTGTATTTCAGGGCGTACGCGGGCGGTGATGAGTGACTTTAGCAGCATCTATGAGAAGCAGTACTCTGTGGCCCTGTTCAACAGTGTGAGGGCCGAGATCGAAGGGACCGGAGGGACCCAGGCCCAACTACTGCACAGGAAGGCAAGTAAACATGACTGCATTCTATATTCACTGCATACAAAGGAAAAGAAACACTTTTTAACCATTTTGGCACTTGTATCAACTTGAAAATAAAAGTATTCCTTAAAGATGGCATACATAATCATCAAAGGCTACGTTCAGACTGCTGTCGGAAGTGACGGAAATCAATTTTTCTGAACCACACAGATCCAATTTTTTTCAAATGTGACCCAGACCACTTGGATATGTGCTCCTAAAACCATATACATATCCATATCTTTTGACATGTGACTTCAGTCTGAACGGTCAGGTCACATTCATCCACCTACACATCAGGCTCGAAGTCTAGTCAGTGGAGGGAAAGTGAGGTTAGCGAGTTAATAAATATTTCAGGCCAAATTGGAGGTCTTATCAGAACAGGGCGGTGTTTGAAATGATTGCCAAAGAAATGGCCGAGCTTGGTCCTGGCGTCAATATCAACAAGAGAGCCAAATACAAAGAGGCTGAACACTCAAACAAACCAAGCGGCCGTGGGTGTGTAACCTGTCCATTTTACCAAGAACTGAACTGCATTTTAGGAGACAAGCCCAGCGTTTAGGTGACTTCCGTAAACACTGAGCACACTCTCTGTACGTGACGTCACAGTGCATGTTTAAAGTTCACTGGAGATCACATAGAAGTCACATTTAATTGGAAATGTAAATGACCTCGCAAAAAAATCGGTTTCACAAAAAATTAGAATTGAGCGTTAAGCCCTGCAGTCTGAACGTAGCCAAAGTGTCAAGAAATAAAGCCTTAAAAGCTTGCTGCTCTGTGTCATGAGTAGGGCTGGTATCATTAAGAAGCTGCAGATATGATATGTATGTTGATAATGTACGCAGGCCATGATATGATACGCATCTTGATACAGCGATCTTTTGATTTGATATGATTCAATACCATATATATTTCAAATTGATTTGATATAGTTAAATAAAAAATAAAGGCTAAATCATGGCTGTGATACTAAAAATCTTTGTTAAACCACTTCTTGTGTAAACTTAATATGAATAAAACCCATTTTAATCAACAAAACAGTGAAAATGTCAAATGTGTTGCATAAACACATTTCCTTCCTCTGAACAAGCAACACAACTGAAGCACTTTAACAAGATAATTTTATAAATGTATACCAAAACATACTCGATATATATCGATACAGCAGCCCACGATATCCATACTGTATCATCCCATTAAACAATATGATCAATATTTCTGTATTTTTGCACACCTCTAGTCATTAGTCTATATAATATACAATTAATATTGAACTTTTTTTATGATTTTTTTTTTTTCAGTTAATCAATAATTGGTCACAATATAATCTAAAAGCTAAAATAATAACTGTAAGGCAAGGCAAGTTTATTTGTATAGCACAATTCGTACACAAAGTAATTCAAAGTGCTTTACAGAATAAGAAATACATTAAAATCATAATAAAAACAAATCAAAACATAAATAATCATGAAGATTAAAATTAAAAAAAGAGAGACATAAATTGGAGAGAAGAGTGTGGAATGAAAACCTTTCAGTTATGTGCACAGTCAAACAGAAATGTTTTGAGTCTGGATTTAAACAGCGTCACAGAAGAGTCTGTCTCACATGTTCAGACTGTTCCAGGTTTTAGCTGCATGAACCTGAAACTCTGACTCCCCTTGTTTAGTCGTGACTCTGGGCACCAGCAGGAGGTCGGTCCCTGAGCTCCTCAGAGTGTGAGATGTTCATATGACACTAACATGTCACAGATGGACTTTGGTGCTCGGCCATGGAGACACTTGTATAACTGTGACCTGATACTCAATACTGATTCCAATACCACAATGATCATGAAAAAACACTTTCTTTAGAGAACAGAATGTGATTTTCAGCATTAAATGGTAGTACTTTCTTTTTTATTCCCATGTGTTTTATATGTCTGTAATCCCTCAGTGGTGCAGTAGGTTTCATAGTGTCCATGGGTGTATACTAGTTTATGTGCTCTTATACTTGTTCTGGTACAGCTCAAGATCATTCTGAAGCTATTCAGGAATACTTTATTTCTGTATCGGTGAACTGAAAATCAGGGAGAACAATGTACAGTGATAGTGGACTCGTATCGGGTCTGTACGGCTCCATCCATTTTGGCTCCACTGATGGACGGTTTCCTCTTTGATAATGCACAAACAGGACGTCCTGGTTCAGTCTGGCTTTACTGTCCCTAAAGTGGGCCAGACTTCACACATGAACACATCTGAATATGGGCGCAGGCAGGAAGTACAGTGCATCACAAAGTATATGGTCTACTATGGATTTTTAGGATCAATATTAATGAACTGTGAACTGGAACAAAGTATTTAATCAGAATCCATCGTAAATGCATTAGTTTTCAATCCAATGGAATGTACTTCTACTACTACTGCTTTTACCACCACACTACTCCTTTTACTACTACTGTTATTACAACTTGTACTTTAACGAGTGGTCTGTACTATGACTACTAACTACTACTACTACATTACATCTACTACTATAGTGTCAAAGGAATTTAGAAATCAAAACTACATAATCAAATATTTAGGATGATTGGCAGGATGATTACAGGCAATAGGTGAAGTGCTTTGCCCAGGGACACAACAACAGTACAGGTACAATTGGTTGAAATTAATGTCATGTTTTGATACAGAAATATAACTTGTATTTTTGGGCTGCAGGACCCTCTGGCGGGGAAGACCATCTTCTCGGGGAGCCTGCTGCAGTATCTGGAGGAGAACAGGAAGTGGAGGACCAGATATGTGTCCATCCCCAAACTCCTACACCATCGACTTCTATGAGAGCAAAACAGTATGACCTACACAAGAACTACTGACGCATACTAACACCATGTATCTACGGCCAAGTTCAGACTGCAGCCTCAAGTGACACAAATCAGATTTTTTCATCCTAATGTGACCTGTATCTGATCTTTTAATGACAGTCTGAATGACACAGATCTGTTTTTTTCAAATGTGACCCAGGACACTTAGATATGTGCTCCTAATACCGATACATATCTAATCTTTTGACGTGCTACTTCAGTCTGAACGGTCAGGTCACATTCATCCCACCTACACACTCACAAATGTACACAAACGTTCTCCTCGTCATACCAAAATTATGTCTGAACTCCGTGTCAGTGAAGTGGCGAAGCACATCACAGTCCCACCACTCTTGGCTGCGACTCTGCACCCACATGTTCCTTTTTATGGACGTTGCTACCACTGCCCCACAAAACGCCATGGCCAAAAACCTCGTCCTTCTTCTTCTCAATCTTCTCCATAAAGCATGACAGCAACTTTGAAATCTCCAGGTGCTCAGTGCTCGCGTCCATGTTTAGGCTACTTCCAGTCCAATCCATTTTATTTCTATAGCACATTTCCAGGATAGCTGCGGGGTCTTAAAAGTCTTAAAAAAGGTCTTACATTTCATGTTCCTGAATTAAGGCCTTAAAACGTCTTAAATTATGTTGTCCAAGTCTTATTTTTTTCCATAACCTCTTAGGGCTTAGTGTCCACATACGTGGACAGCACTTTTTACCTCTTATGTCCACAGTCATGTTCAGTGATGAACTGGGGGTGTTATAGACACATGTGTGGGCAGTGACTCTGCCATCCAGTAGTGTCAGAAGAGCCTAACTTACTATTGTCCAAATTCAATATAGCGGCGAACACATGGTAATATTCAAGTGGCACCTCCATACACAAACATCGATCAGGTTAGAGATGCTCTCATATTTTATGGCTTATTCTGATTTAGATATTTATGAAAGTGTTGTACATCTGTCATGACATGCAAATTTGAACAAAATATTGTAAAAATATCAACTTAGTATGTGAGGTAACATGATGTACACATATGTGTACTTAGGGACTGAAGCTCCTTGAAAACACTAAAATCCTAATCCACATTCACATTTGTACAATAAGAAAAAAGCTATCTCTGTTGCAACTAAAAATCTGTACATTGTCCCAGTGAAATAAATAACAATCAAATCACTAAATACATACATATATACATAGATTAGTTGGCTTGAAAATGTTGAAAATCTAATACGGTAGTAAAAAATGTTAGTTCACTTACTTACTAATTTACAGCTAACTCTGATGCAGCTAAAACACTGTACACTGTACCACTGATATAAATAATGCATAACTACATACATAAATGACATTTCATCTGGTTAGGGTTACGGTTATGTTTTTCTGTACAAAGAGCATTAGAGCTACTTGGGTTACTTGATGGAGAGAACTTGGATTTGGACTTATCTGACAATGATGATCATATCATGGATGAAAATTACCAAAAACCATCACAGGAGCAAAGCAGCAGTGAAGATGAGGACCCCAATCCTGAGCCCACTCAGCACAGCAGACCTAAACGTTTGTGTGTTGCAGATAATGGTTAGCCAAGACCCAGTATATATTTAGATTTGATGTAGTTAGGGCCTCAGGGCTACATGAAGAACTGGTAGCAAATGCAAATTAACAACACTCGTTGACAGGTTCATGGTCAGGGACAGAAACAGGGGCAGAGACAGCGACAGGTTCATCCCGCACATGCAAATATCACTGTCAAACTCAAAAGATTGACACTGATAGCTCAGAGGATTTGGGCGAGCCAACACCAGAACCAAGTCAAACCAAGAAAAAGGGAGTGTCCAAACAGGGTAATCGTTATTATTTTTCTTTTAGTATTATTTTATGTATTTATTATCATTAATTTAATTTAGTATTATTTACACAATACATATATTTTTTTATAACTAAATAAATAAATATAAATACATAAATAAATACATTCATAAGTAAATACATAAATAAATATAAAAATACATATATTTTATCCTAAATTTGGTTGTGCAGGATGTGGAATTTGCTGGAAGGCAACTCCATTGACCCCAAACATTGCAGAGTATCAGCATCAGGATGAAACTGATCTAGACAGACATGACGGGACCTAACGAGACTACGGTCAGAACTAGACAGAGATTTGATGGCAATGATTGCAGAATGCTCTAATGTCATGTATGTGTTTTTTAATACATTCAAAATCAGTCAGGAAAAAAAAAAAAAGAAAATAAAGAGTTTTTCTTTCCATTACTCAAAGGGGACTTTCTTGTGTTTTATGGAGATTCGGACCAAGAGTCCACATATGTGGACATCAGTTTTCTCCAAAAGTACACAATATAAAAATCTGATACTTAGTTTTTATTCTAAATAGGTTCTAATAATCCAAAATAGCAAAGAGAAATTAAAAATGCATGTAAAAAAAACCTCTTGGGCCTTAGGAGGATAAAGGTCTTAAATTTCATTAGCTTATATTTTTGTAAACTCAACCGGGCTGCAGTGCAATGTTTAAATGAAATGAGGAAAAAAAAACAACAACATGAAATCATGTAATGAGAATAAACTTCTAATTTGTATTCACAAACAATACTTTGGTTTCTGGTGCCAGCGGCAGTGAGTAAACAATCAATACAGTGGAAGAAGACACTGGATGGATCATGGGAAAGTGTAGGTTTAATCCACAGTGGCTCTTAGATTCTAGGTATAGTACCTGTAGTTGGTTGGTCATGATTAGAATTGGATCTGGAGTTTTTCGCCCACATATTGGGTGCAGTGTTGGTCTTAATTTTCATTTAAGTGGTCTTAAAAAGGTCTTTAAAAAATCTTAAATTTGGGGTAGTCAAACCTGATTTCACAAACTAACAGTTTCCAAACTGCTGCACAAAACATAATAATAACAACAATAATAAAATGATAAAATAAACTCTCACATTTAATCATACTAGTCTTAAAATAATAAAAGCAGTAAAATAAAATAAGAGCAAAACCATAGAATACCAATAAATAAATAAAGCCAATGAAATACATTAAAAATAAATAAAATAAATAAAAGACACAGGGGACCACACAACTCACACGTACTTCCACAAACACTGAGTACGCTCATTGTGTGTGACGTCGTCGTGTTCTCCAATGCTCACGTGGGACACTTTTGGGGCATTTAAAGTTCACACTGGAGTCACATACAAGACGCATTTAATTGGAAATGTGAACGACCTCGGAAAAAAGTCATATTTCACAAAAAAATCCGAATTGAGTGTTAAGCCCTGCAGTCTAAATGTGGCCTAATGTGTGTTTGTCTTGAGCAGGTCTGTGATCACGGACTGCAGCCCAAAGTCAGCATCAACTGTGCGGGCTACAAAGTGCTGACCTCACTGGAGGAATATCTGGAGCTCATGGACAAGAGTCTCCCAGGTAAAACAAAAAAAACAACATTCACAGACCCGATAAAATAACGAATCCCTATAATCACACATGCATCTTACAAATACCAGGCAAGATGAGTGAAGCGTCTTGCCCAAAAACAGCACAGTTTCAGTAGTGGGGATTGAACTCTCAAATTTGGGTTTAGTGGGTAAATTTGTCTGTTTTCTTTTGGAGATACAATCAAAACTGTGATCTGTACCAGCTGTTGTGTCTTTGGGCAAGATACCTCACACACTTGCATGTCCAGGGGTCCCACAGGGCTCTGTGATAGGACCCTAAATGTTCTCTTCTTGTGCGTTATATTCCAGGGGTGAAGGCCAAAGCCAGCAACTCTCCCTTCATAAAGACTGTGACCCAGTACACCCTGATCCTGTGGCACCCGTACGCCCGTCACCACTACTTCTGTGTACTCACCGACAAGGAGCACAGCAAGTGGAGCGCCGTGCTGCAGGACTGTGTGCGCCACGCCAACAACGGTAACGGTCATTTCATTTCAGATTTATATAAGACACAACACTAAATGTGAAAAACTGAACAGAATGGGATTTTCAGCATTAAATGGTAGCACTTTCTTTTCTTTTTCACATGTGGTCTTATATGTGTGTACATCCCGCAGTGGTTCAGTAGGGTCCATACTGTCCATGTGTGTATACTAGTCTATGTGCTCTTATAGTTGTTCTGATACAGCTCAAGATCATTCTAAAGCAGGGGTCGGGAACGTATCACTTGCGAGCCAGGTATGGCTCTTCTGATGATTGCATCTGGCTCGCAGATAAAACATAAAATATTCTCACTTGTTTTAGGCTGCGTTTACACATAGCCGGGTATTTTGAGAAATGAATATTTCCCTCCCTCCATTTTCCAAAATAATATCTTGCTCACAGCATCGTTTTCAAAAAAGTTTTCGTTTACATCAACCCGCATAAATCCTCCATCGAGCGCTGCCATAACTACACCGAGCCTCTGGGCGCAGCTGGATTAGATTCAAACCTGTAGCATTTATTTCATTACAGTACAAATACCTTGAAAAATGTGCATTAGTGAGCGGGCCGCTCAGAACAACATATAAGGAACCAAACGAGATTCACGCTTCTGTCCGGATCCTTTGCACCACCTCGGAACCAGCTGCGGTTCTTGAGCGCGGAGGACCAGAGCAGCCCGCCCGGACCCATAGTCCACAGCGCATTCTCGCTTTCCCCACATGGAACCAGCGCGCAGATGACGGCACTGAAGCACTCGGACCCAGTCCTTTGCGCGCTGGTCTTGCTCGCCCCCGTCTGGAACCAGGACATGGAGGATGGAACCTTTGGACCGATCTGACCAACACTGGACCCCCAGCTACATCCTGAGGGGCCGGGTGTTTAGCGCTGTTGTTCTAGGCTACATGCTGCTGTTTTATGAGTTCATGGCGATAACTTGAGATGAGGACGGCCCGCTGTGTTAACAGGGAACATAGATTCCCTTCACAATTGGAGGAACATTGGGAACAGCGGTCTGACCCTAGTCCGGGTCCGTATGAGATGGCGTCTGGACTATATCTATATATTTATCTTAACCTCACCAAGTACCAACCGGACTACAAAGCCACCAGCAAGTCCATGTAGCACCAGAAGTCGCATTAATGGTCAGTATTATAACAACATTATTTAAAAGAATAAATTCAGAGGCTTATTATACTCACATTTAGTTGAATTTAGTCTTAAAATATATTATATGGCTCTCACTGAAATAAATTACCAAATATTTTGCTTTCATGGCTCTTTGAGTCAGAAAGGTTCCCGACCCCTGTTCTGAAAGATATTCAGGAAAGCTTCATTTCTGTCCTCTGACTTTTTTAATATCAATACCTGCTCAAATGAGTTTCTAGTCTTGATACTAGTTTCCGTATTGAATTAGTATCTGATTTTTGATACTTTTGACTCTCCTATCAGGCAATGGAAGTGAAAGAAACTTGAAACATGGTGTCAGTAATCTTTGATAAGTTATAAATTGAAATTATACTTGGTATTCCTGGTTGAGCTACAGCAAGGGAGGTCTGTACCTTTATTTCATTTCAGCAACAGGCTTGGTGCAGTTAGATATTCATAACCTGGCTGTGGGCAGATTGATATGTGTGTGTGTATGTTGATGCTGTCTCCGACCCACTTGTGGCTGGACTCAGTTGCACCAGCGGGAGCCAAGATGGATTCTCATGAGTTTGTGAAGTTACAAATATCATGAGAATTCCTCTTTGTGGTGAAAACACTATTGTTATGATATTCAATCACTGATTAATCCATTGCAGTCAAAGTGAGAGAATGCTGATTATGTTCCACTGGGAGATGGACAGTGGACAGGATGATGCACAGATGGAGAGACTGAGGAAGCTGAAGGTTCTGCTGCAGCTGTAACAGGCTGAAGAGGAGGGAAAGGGACTACACAGTCTAAATAGCTTGAAAGGTGATTTACTGAGAGGAAATGGTAGCTAGCCCTGTTTTTATAACAGAAGCAAACTGTAATAGGAAGGAACAGAAGTGTTTTAGGTTGAACCTCCACCCATATTCATGAATACTTCTTAACTAGGCAATTTTTGTTTATGTAAAATTGCTATTATCACATAAGGCTAACAAATAGATTGCTTTAGTTACACAGTTAAATGAACGGCATGAGACTCTTCATATTTCAAATGCCCTTACACCATAAAATCCAATTTAGCATAAAGTATAAACACAGACCTTCCTTGTCTGCTGGAGA
This sequence comes from Boleophthalmus pectinirostris, assembly GCF_026225935.1. Taxonomy (NCBI): domain Eukaryota; kingdom Metazoa; phylum Chordata; class Actinopteri; order Gobiiformes; family Gobiidae; genus Boleophthalmus; species Boleophthalmus pectinirostris. Next base: position 43,242,914 of record NW_026571133.1, on the reverse strand, counting down.
GCTCGTGTTGCCCTCTGGTAAACCTTTTATTTACCAGTCCAGTGTTACATCACTGGACTGGTAAATAAAAGCAGTGCCAGCTCAGAACATGCCTCTCATTCTCCGTCAGGCCTGAAAAAACAGCAAACCACGGTTACCATGACACAACGCATCAACAACATACTGGCCATTCCTTCACCACTGCTCACAAATCACATACCAGCACGTTCAGGTGCCATTAAAGACTGACTCATTATTAACCAAACACATCATAATCATATAATCTGTCTAGCAGAGTAATACTGGTAATGTGGTGGTGTTGCATCCTTGGATTTGAAAAAGAACTATCCTAAACTGATTTTAATTCTGAAATCCAATTGGTTTAAACCTAAAAGGTCTCTGTCTGATCAGAATGGTCTCTCCCTAAACCCCAGCACCTGCACCAATCCTGAGTCAGTGCTAGTGCAGCCTCTGCAGCTCAGGGAGGGAATTCTGGAGGTTCTGATGAGCCATGTTCTGTCCATAAAGTGAGAATGAGACAAACTTGGATATGTCTCTATCTGCAGTTTATGACTCTGACAACACAAGTTCAGTTGTGATTATACAGTAGTTCCCTTTTTAAAACAGAAACAGCTCAAGCTACTAACCGTACCTTTAAGCGGTATGTAATTTCCCAGGTGAGACACAGTGGCGCCCCCTTGTGCCTTCTCATTAGCACAGTTGAATATAATCTGAACAGTGCGTCACCTCAGAGGAACCTTGATTTCTGCAGCTCTTCAAAGTGAGGTCACATTCCAGAGGGCACAAACACACACACACACACACTCAAACACACACACTCACGCGCACGTAATTACAGCGTGACAGAGTTTAGTGCTGGTGCTTTCTCTTCAGACTTGCCTATAATCACATAATCACATGTGTCCTCTGTAATAAACGAGCTGTGCAGGTAAACACTCACAGTGCATCATCACACACTCAGGCTTTTGTCTCTGAGGTCTGATGTCATCGAGACACAGGTCAAAGCTGTGAGGGGCGGTAATGTGGGAACATGCCAAATTATGTTTTATTCTGGAAAAGATTACAATTATTTATATCATAATTTAAGTCTCAGTTATTTAAAATGATTACTTCTACTGTCAAACTAAACTTGTAGAGGAAGCATACACCTGATATCAATTATTAGTGATATTTTCATCTACTGTAGATTAGAAAAGTGGCTTTGTTGATTAATTGTATTTTCAATTACAACTTTTATGTATCATAGAAATCATGATTTTAAATGTAGTTATTTGCACGACCCTAAATTAAACCATGATATCAAATATGAGATAGCAATGTGTGTATGTACAAGTATTTTCAAAAATCATCATCAAACACTCTTAGTGGTTTTAAAAATGGACTTCAGTCACAACAGAACCTGGGCTGCCAGAGTCTCCACCTGCAGGTAAAGGACATCCAGTCCAATCCAGCTTTATTTGTATAGCACATTTTACAAACAAAACAGTTTCCAAAGTGCTTCACACAGCAATGCAACATTTTACTTTAAAAAGTCAGGAGAATTATGTTTAATAAAGACACTAATAGAAAAATAAATACAATGATAATAATAAAATGAACAAAAATAATAAAATCAATACATAAAAGCAGTACTAAAAAATAAAGATAAAAACAATAAATAAATAAATAAAATTAAAGATACAGAGGACCACACAACTTAATATACAAGTTTGTCTCATTCTCAGTTTATGTTCAGGCCTCATGTGAAGCTCAGAACCTCCAGAATTCCCTCCCTGAGCTGCAGAGGCTGCACTAGCACTGACTCAGGATTGGTGTAGGCGCTGGGGTGTAGGGAGTGAACATTCAGGTCAGAGAGAAGCATTTCAGGTTTAAACCAACTGGATTTAGATATAGGATATTACACAGCATTACTTTATCATATTTTATACATTATTTACTTTACCCACTAGGGGTGTGCAAAAATATCAAAATATCAATACATTGTAACATTTAAGGTGATAATACAGTATCGATATTGTGGACTGTTATATTGATATATCACCAAGAGTATTTTTTGGTTTATTTTACTAAATTATTTTGTTACAGCCACAGTTTTGTTGCTTGTTTAGAGGAAGGAAACTCATTTATGTGACACATTTGACATTTTCACTGTTTTGATGATTAAAATGTTTGTATTTCACATGAACTTTGCACAATAAGTGGTTTAACAAAGACTCCAACAAAGAATCACAGGCATAATTTTGCAATTTTTTTGTATTGAACTGTATCAATCAATTTAAAATATATATCGTATCGAATTGAGAGCTCACTGTATCAAGATATGTAACTTCTTAATGATACCCAACCCTATTACTCACCTCATTGCTGACACGTGTAAGTTATAATTAAAATTAAAAACAAATGGTAAATAAATGAGTAATAGTAATCCCCAACACTGGTCTCTCAAAATAATGTCTTTAATGATCCATAAAGGCTAAAGTAACGAGTCATTACACTCCTCTTGACCTCACTAGAGGAGAACCTGTCCTGGTATATTCTGAGGCACTGTTGCCAAAATAAACACTTGTGCCCAGGAGCAAGACACTGACTGTTTTGTGGAATGTACATTTGAAGAATGGCTGAAAATGAAAGCATTTTAGCATGGCTGATTGATTACAGATTACGCAACACTTTCCACAGAATTATGACTTGCAATGTAAAGGGAATATATAATGCAAAACAGCTTCTGAGTTTTTAACCCTGTTGTGTTCACGTGTCATTACTCAAAGTTGTGTTTGAGTAGATTCATGATGTGCGTCCTGCTTTTGAGGCGCGAGTGCTTTTCACCTGCCCCTATACCCGCCCACTTCCTCATATTAACATGGGTTTATTCAGAAATACATTTGACTCAAAAATGTTGCGTAGTCAGTGTTCAAAACTAAAATCACCTTGTTGCAGTGGTAATTTTCAAGTTAACAGCTTTTAACCTTTTACCTTTAGTTCAGTAGAGGTTGGCACATCCAGGGCTGAAATCATCATCAATTATTCTAGTGACAGTGCATGTGGAGTTTAAAAACACATTGGAGCACTTCCTGAGTGTTTGTAGTTTGAGAGGAGAACTCAGCCTAGGAGGGTTTGTGTGTTAAACATGTATGAATGAAACAAAACACAACTCCAGGTCTGTTTTTGATGAGTACCGTATTTCCTGCACTTTAAAGCGCACTGGACTATAAGGCGCATTAAACGAAACACAACAGTTAGATAAATCAGTCAAATTTTATTTAACGCATTCACAATAACTCTCAACTTTGTTCAATTGTAACACGTAAAAAAATACTGTCTGAGATGCTAAATTGTTAGTGTATTCACAATAAGTCATAATTCCTCTCGTCATTATCTGAGTCAGTGTGGTTACTGTTCCCTGGAGTTCAGTTCAGTGATGATTCTGGTCTTGGTGAAAGCTTGAACCACAGTTGATACTGATCTTTAGCCCAGGCATCCATGATCCATTGGCAGATCGTGGCGTAAGTGGCTCGGCGCTGTCTCCCTGTCTTGGTGAATGTGTGTTCTCCTTCTCTCATCCACTGCTCCCACGCAGCTCACACTTTCACTTTATGAACAGGTTTGAGTTTAAAGTGGGCGTTGTGAGCGTGTCTCTTGACAGGTGCATTTTGATATTAAAAGGAATCACAGTTTGTATTACTCCTGATGCTCCTGACTACGGGAGCCATAATGTTGCAAGTGGTGCGGCTTTATAGTTTACTAAAGTCGTACTAAGACACCCCAATAAATTCATACATAAGGTGCTCTGGATTATAAAGCGTGCAGTCGTTTTTGGATGAAATTAAAAGCTTTTAAGTGCACCCTATAGTGTGGAAAATACGGTAAACTAAACTGTAACATAGATCAGAAAATAGAGTAAAATGGACCCTTTAAGTCTTTTTACATGGGTATTATAGTTTACAGCAATAAACAAGATGTAAAATAATAATCTCCATGTTAGTTTAAGTTCTCAGTGACGTGTTGTTAAAAGGCGGTAAAGTCCCTAAAGTAAAACCCCTAAATCTGTCCATATTTGGCACTGACTACAGCAGACCTAAATCAGTCCTGAAACAGCAGACAGAAGGAGCATTTGTGGACTGACTCACTCCAACAGGCTCCACTCATTTCCTGTTTCCCTGCTCCGCTCTGGGCATGCTCAGTACGGCCTCTGGTGTGCTGGACTCTGCTGTTAAAGATGTGAGTATGTGGTGCGTTGAGGGCCAGTAAGGATATTACTCCGCTGTTACCGTAATCTGTGTATATTCTGATGTTACACCTGTCACACCTGTCACACCTGTCACCTGGTCAGAATAGGGGCCCTCTGTGTGAGCTGTACTGTACTCTGGTGGATCCATATTACACAATTTTCTGATTTATGTACTAATATTTTCTCATCACAAACAGACCTGGAGTTGTGTTTTGTTTCATTCACATGTTTAAAACGCACAAACCTGCACATTTACACTGAGCTGAAAACAGAAAACACTCGCTCTGTGCCTGTTTCTCTGTGTCTCTTTCTGTCTCTCTCTTTCTCTCTTCACTCTCATTCTCTCTCTATATGCCTCTCTCCCTCTTGCGCTCTCTCTCTCTCTCTCTTCACTCTCTTCCTCTCTATGTGTCTCTCTCCGTCT